>NC_092339.1:75277500-75577500 GCF_046630445.1 Rutidosis leptorrhynchoides | reverse complement strand
ATTTGATAAAGTTGTTGTTGTTGTTGAAAAAGAGCCCATTGTTGTTGTTGTTCAAAATTTAGCGGAACTAACGGTTGATTGAACCCGAATATATTTCTAGACATATTGGCAATTTGTTGGGGACTAGGTGTTTGGAGTGGTGGGGATGCTAATCCGGGAGTATTTGTTCGACCGAACACCATAAGATTTGAAAACGAACTGGTTTGGTTAAGTGGTGTTCGGGGATTGATGTGCAGCGGGGTAGTATATAAAATAGTTATTATTTTACTAGGAAATACTATTAAATACGATACAATTTTACACAAGATATTTATTTATTTATAGAATGGATATACTTAAACCTTGCTACAACACTTATAGGCAGTGTACCTAATCGTACAGTAGTGTAGTTTTTAGTAAGTCCGGTTCGTTCCACAGGGAAATCTTTAAACAAAGCTCAACGCTATATTAGTTTACTTTTATAAAAATACAAATATATATATAGGTAATATTATTATTATAAAGGGGGGTTTTTACCGTTTAATGACCGGTTTGTCGATTTTAAAACTTTTAGTCGCAGTTAAAACCTAATGTAAAATATAAAATAAATACAAGACTTTAAATTAAAGCGTAAAGTAAATAACGATAATGAAATTGCGAATAATAAAAATGCGATAAAATTAAATTGCGATAATTAAAAGTACGATAATTAAAAGTGCAATTAAATATAAAATAAAGGAAATTAAATATGAAATAAAAGAATTATGCTTATTTAAACTTCCGTAATCATGATGTTTGACGTGTTGATTTTAGTTTTATGCCCATGGGTTAATTGTCCTTTGTCCTGGATTATTCAATATGTCCGTCTGGTTTTTGTCCATAACAGTCCATCAGTCATAAATATAAATTGCAAGTGTCCTTGTCAAATTATTATTATACCCGAAGATAAATATTCCAACTAATTGGGGATTCGAATTGTAACAAGGTTTTAATACTTTGTTTAATGAATACACCAGGTTATCGACTGCGTGTAAACCAAGGTTTTACTACTTTGTTAACAATTACACCAATTACCCTTGAATGTAATTTCACCCCTGTTTTAATTATTCTAGTGGCTATTAATCCATTCCCGTGTCCGGTTAAATGAACGATTATTCGTACATATAAATACCCCGCCCATCGTGTCCGATCGAGTGTATATGGTAATTTATAGGGACGCCCAATTGTAAATCTTTATATTAACATTAACAAACTTTCATTTAGTTAAACAAATATAAAGCCCATTAATAGCCCATAGTCTAGTTTCCACAAGTGTCGTTCTTTTGTCCAAACCCCAATTATGGTACAAAGCCCAATTACCCAATTTTAGTAATTAGCCCAACATCATGATTACTTCGTTTTAAATAAGCATAATAATAACTTAGCTACGAGACATTAATATAAAAAGGTTGAACATAACTTACAATGATTAAAAATAGCGTAGCGTTACACGGACAGAATTTCGACTTACACCCTTACAACATTCGCTAACATACCCTTATTATTAGAATTATAATTAAAATTAAAATATAAATTATAAATATAAATATATATTACTCGTATATATTGAGAGAGAGATGAAAATATGATGATAAATTCGATCAGAATTCGGTTGGCTTTATAGCCAGAAGTGAAATTTGGGGCTCCGCGACTCGCGGCAAAAAGCCCTTCAAACTCCGCGAGTCGCGGAGAGGTATTTTCAATTCACACCCTTGGAGTTTCTGGCTGCCGACAGTTTTTAATATATATATATAATATATATATAATTAATATAATTAATTATATATTATATTATATTTATATACATAGTTAACTTGTAATTTTTAGTCCGTTGCGTCGAGCGTTAAGAGTTGACTCTAGTCTCGGTTCCGGATTTTCGAACGTCCTCGCGTACAATTTAATATCTTGTACTTTGCGTTTTGAATCTTGTACTCTTGTGATTTCGAGACGTTTCTTATCAATAATTGGAACCTTTTTGATTGTCTTTTGTTCTTTTGAGCTTTTTGGTCGTTTGCGTCTTCAAATCGTCGAATCTGTCTTTTGTCTTCACCTTTTATTATTTAAACGAATATCACTTGTAAATAGAACAATTGCAACTAAAAGCTTGTCTTTCTTGAGGAATAATGCTATGAAATATATGTTCGTTTTTAGCATTATCAAATATTCCCACACTTGAGCGTTGCTTGTCCTCAAGCAATATCGTCTTGAAATACTAGAATCACTTCTTTATTCTTCACACTTTGTACATCAGTGATTTCTATACGGCGGTATAAACAATGGTAGTAACGATATGGTTTACAGTCCCACATGACTATAAAAATTTAGATCCATTAAGGAAATTGGATCTTTATGAAAACATTTGATCTTTTGAAAATTTAATCTAGTTTTTACCCTAGATAAGTTTTCCGGAATAACCCTTTACCGGTGTTTGCAAAATATTTTTGTGGGTTTGGTGGGTTTCAGATTTGAAAATTTTAGCTCAAAACTTGCGGTTTTGTGTCACCCACTTGCTAACCTTGTATTTGGAAAGCAACACGTCCAGTTTACTTGTTCCGTATATTACCTTTCGGCAAACTACCGTCCGGTTGTAAAGGAAAGCGTTGAACAAGCAACTGTTTAAGGCAATGTCCCGTGACATGCTTTTGATTATGGTCTATAACGTGTCGGACGCAATTACTATCCTTGGTAGGAGCAATAGTAAAGCTCACCCTTATAATTTGTCGGTCTGGCACAAGGTCCTGTCTTTGACCATGCTATGCAACCACCGTTCTTACGGTTGACACCCGATTTAGTTCAGGTGACCTAATGAATTCCAGGTGAATTCCTAGGATTTTACGTTCAATCGTAATGAACGCATTGAAAATAGGGTTTTCAGAAAACAAATCGGTTTGTAATTTTGATCAAAATATTTTTTTTCGTTTAAGCTCGAGTTTAGATATCATCGAATTCCATGAGTTTGAATTCTCAATCTTTAAGGTCAATCTCTAGGATTGAGTAATATCAGTCTTAAAAGCTGATTTTTAATCTTTAAGGAGATTATCCTTTCTGGGGATCTGATTCATTAGTCTTATCCAGCTAATTTGCATGGTGCCCCCCCATTGTACGAGATAAATCCTTCTCATGGTTAGGATAAATCTGACCACTTGACGACCCTGTTTGATGCTGAGGTCCGTGGATTTCCTGCTGATTTTAGTGATGACTTTTCTAGATTTTTCGTCAACCTACAGCTGGTCTGGACGACAACTTCATGACCTAAATCAAGAAGCGCGTGTCTTTTTCGGAAGACTTTACTTCCTTTTAGTGATGGAATTGATTCATCGTGTAGATCCATCTCTTCTTTTCTTTCATCGGGTAAAACAGTTTAGTTTAGTCCAAAGCAAAAGTATTTTCAGTTATTGGTTACAGATATATGTGGCATATGTTTAAAATAACTTGGTAAATTTTCCCACACTTGGCTTTTTATTTTTCTTTTTATCGTCCTCTATTCCATTTTAAATGAATTTTAACATTTTAGTTTGTTTCTCAATTTATGTCCTTTCCGAGGTAACAATAATTTCGGTGTTAAAACCTAGTTTTATCGTTCATAAATATGTATAAACATGATTTGAATTCATTTAATTGAAAATTTTGAAAAATTTTACTAGAATTGGGTAGTCAGTATATAAGACTAGGGCTGTTCTTTTTTATCAGAGAGCACTAGATTCTAATACAACTACTGCTTTACTAGTATTTTTAATGGTAACCAAGTGTATAAAGTAAAAATTTTTTAAAATCCGAAAGAATTTAACCCCTTCCTACACTTAAGATCTTGCAATGCCCTCATTTGCAAGAAATCAGTAACAATTTAAATTATTGAGGGTGATTTGTGTGAAAATGATTAAATTTTTACCAAAGTTTCCAAATATATTGGCGTTTGTTTGCTGAATGATAAATGGTGCACGTCATTTGTTCATTCCGTCTTGTTGTTATTTCACATATATTTTGCATCATTGTCGTCAAAATTACTTGCTTTTGCTGAACTTAATGCCAGTCTTTGAAAATGCGTTGTTTTACCCTGTTGTGTACATAAGATAAACTGCAAACATATATACATATTTTTGAAGTTTGGTATATTACCCCACATTCAAAAATTATTAAAATCTAAGAATAAAAGTTAGATAATTATAAAAATGATTACAATATTAACAAAAGTATTAAACATATCAATAATTACAAATTACAAAATAAAAACAAAATAGGTAAACTAAGGATGATATTGGTACCAATAGGGATTCCACGCATAACCATAAGTGCTATAGAATGCTTCGGCAGGGTCATACGTAGGATATGGTGGCTGCATCTCTATCGACCAAGGAGGGAAGACGGGTTTCGGTGTAGGAATATAGTTTCTACCTATGTGTTGGCAATGCGCTATGATCTGGTTCTGATGAACTTGCCAATCTTCAAATGCTCTCTGTCTAGCATTTTCGTATTCCTGAGAAGCTATAAACCTATGCATTTCTTGCATCTGGTTCCCCCCTCCTACATTACCTTGTTCCTGGTTTCTCTCTGCCTGTGGATGTCTACCATTGTATCGTACTGCGGCGTTATTTCGCCGCTTCAAAACTTTAGCACCATGGTATACATTCAAACCTATAGTGTCGCGGGGTTCCGGCTCTTCTACTAATAATCCCCCCCGACTTATATCCACACCGAGATATTCACCAATCAAAGTAATAAAAATACCACCTCCTATTATGCTATGTGGACGCATCCCTCGAACCATAGCTGATAAATAATAACCCACACAATATGGTATACTTACAGCGCTGTGTGGGTCTCGAATACACATATGGTAAAACAAATCTTGTTCATTTACCTTTTCTTTGTTTTTACCCCTTTGTGTAATCGAATTAGCTAAAAACCTATGTATTACTCTTAATTCGGCTCTATCTATATCCAAATAAGAGTAGTTTCCTCCTTTGAAACGGTGGTGGCTTGTCATTTGACTCCACACACCGTGTGTATCAAAATTCTCATCTATTTTCCTACCGTTTAGTATCAATCCTCTACAATCGGCAGACGCTAATTCCTCAGGCGTATATATACGTAAAGCCTGAGCCATGTCCAGTAAAGACATGTGGCGCATCGAACCGCCTAACAAAAATCTAATAAAAGAACGATCGGTTAAACTAGCTACCCGATCATTCAACTCTATACTACATAACAACTCTTCACACCATACTTTATATACAGGTCTGCGTATGGTGAATAAACATATCCAGTCATTAAAAGAAGAATTACCATACCTCTGTACCAGTAATTCCCTAATTGGCCCGGCCAATTCTACAGCTTCCAAGGGTCCCCATTCTATGACCCTCGGTACCTCAACAACCTTGGAATGAAGAGTATGCAAACCCCGTTGATATTTTGGATAATCTATCCAAAGTCTGTCAAATCGCAGGTTCGGGTGCAACTGTTCCAAATGCATATCTGAAAAGGTCATGACTGGATGAGGTACATCCTGCCTGTAGTAGTTATCTACCTCCTGTTGTTCCAAGTTCTCAGCAGGAGCATGACGGGCTTGGGATGAAGATTCACCCCTTTCATTCTGCAAAACACATCAAACACAAATTTTGTGCATCCAAATATGCATTAGTGTCAGCAAAATCATTAATCAAAATAATTACAATGACATTATCAATTTACATCAAACTTAAGCTTATTTTCACATTTTTATCAAATCTACACTTTTTCAAATAAGCATATACGAAAATTTTCGCCAAGTTCATAAGCATTCAACTTAAATAACATGTCAAAATAATCATTACTAGCAAATAAACAAGTCTCAAATGGCATTATCTTTCAAAAATCAAGTTCATGAATTTTGGACTTGAAAAAGTCCACTTTAATTCTCAAAATCATGTTTAGGCTCAAAGTTTGGATCATTTAACTACCTAGACATGTTACACTACTCAATTTAGCAATAATTCATGACAAAAATCGGCCATAACCTGTTTATATCAAAAAGCCCCAAATTGCTCAAGAACACAAACCCTAGATTATTCAAAATTTGAAGTTTAAGGCTTCTAATCATGTTAAACAGCATCAATCTAGGTTATACAAGCATAATACATAAACAATTTAAGTCTAATTACACTAAAAAGCATCAAAATCAAATTGGGGAAAAATAGCTCAAGAACACTAAAATTCGAATTAAATGGTGTTTAGGTGTAGAAATTTACCGTTTTTCTTGAGTAGTTCCTAGATATCATCCTTCTCAACATGATTTTAGCAAAAAATTTGGTGATTAACGGTTAAAAATTGAGATTTTTGGAGGTGATTTTTCGGGTTTTTTCGAGCTCTTCTTCGCAGTATTTTTCTGTGTTTTGTGTGTGTGGGAGTGACTGATCGTTTCAGCTGTTTTATTTTTTTTCTGTAATTTGGTCCCTCCGCGAGTCGCGGAGGTTTTGCCTGAAAACTCCGCGAGTCGCGGAGTTCTTTTTTTTTTTTTTTTTTTTTTTTTTTTTTTTTTATATAATCTTTAACTTATAACACAATTAAGAAATTAATTTTTAAAATTTTGTTTCCCTTGTTATTTAGGACGAGGTCGTTTCGGATCGATGTCCTAGTCCGTCCCTCGACAAAATTTTAAAATTTGTCTGTTTGTAGCGATTGTTTTAAAAGCTAAGATTTTTGGGTTTTTTAATGTTTTTGGCATACTTTAAATCAATAAGATTAAAAATAATGATAATAAAAGTTCTCGTCCCTCCCTCGGGTAAAGCAATTTCGGTTCAGAGACCTAGTCTTCAACTTACGACGAATTTTAAAAATCATATTCTTAACTTAATGAGATAAAGTAAATTTTTGTTTTTAAATTCACACAACTTAAATATAAAATTCAAAATTAATATTAAAAATTCAAAATTCACACCAAACTTAAAATTTGAAATGCATAAAATTAAAATTTCATATTTTAAAACTTAAAAATTCACACCAAACTTAATTTAAAAATTCATAAATTCATACCAAACTTATATTAATTTTTCAAATATTTACAATTTTAAAAATATTGTTTTTACAAAGTTTACAATATTAATTTAAGATTTAAATATTAATTTTAAAAACATAGTAAAAATAAAATTAAAAATCTTTTTGTCTTTTTTTTTTTTATATCCCACTTTAATCAATCAAATATTATCAAAAATATGCGCCCCTCTTTTCGGTAAAGTAATTTCGGTTCCAAAACCTAATTTAACTCATGACGAATTTTTGAAATATTTTGGGTTGATTGATTAAAGATATTTATACCTTAAGAATAAACGTTAAATTTCGCAGTGATGTAATAAATTTTTGAATGATATCAATAATTTCGGTCGCCAAACCTAATTTTATTTAATACCAATTTAATACTTTTTAGCGAACAAATTAGCGTTTATTATCAAAAGGTTAAAAATAAAAATAAAAATAAAAACTGTACAGACATACCTGTGAAATAGATTTCTTAGTTATATGATCTATTATATTCATAAGATAGTCGGTTTAATTGGTTTTCCATGGCTGCATAGGCGTAACCTCGAGCATTCATTGTCTTTTCTTCTAAACATATGAACGGTCCGTCTCTGCATAAAGTAACAAATTCGGTATTTGAATAGGTTTGATTATTTGAACATTTACCTCCATGTGACCATTTTCCGCATTTGTGACATTTTTCTAGGTGTCGTGCTCTTCTTTTCGCTGCGGATTTTGATTTTCCTTTACCAAATTGTAACTTATTATCTTCGCATCTGGATCCTTTTCTAACTCCGTCCATTCTTTCTCTGATTACTGATACTAATTCACTCGGGAGTATGTCATTATTACGTTTAGTGATCAAAGCGTGTAGCATTAGACCATGGTTTAGTTCACAGGCAGTCTTCATTTTGTAAAAACCTAAAAAAAATAAAAATTCAGAATGGGGGGAGAAGACTAGTTCTTTAGGGTCTGCTAGGGAAAGACCATATGTGTTCCATTTTCGAGAACTACACGAAAACAGACAATCTAACTCTAACAGAAATACATATTATCCTTTAAAGACTTGATTCTCCCCACACTCAGTTAGCTGTGGTGTCGAAATTGTGATTAACTTCGTTGTCGACTTCCATCGGACCCTGTATGTAATGTTTAACTCTGTGACCATTAACTTTAAATTCAATTCCATTTGAATTTATTAATTCTATCGTTCCGTATGGGAAAACTCTTTTGACTATGAATGGTCCAGACCATCTTGATTTCAATTTTCCAGGAAATAGCTTGAATCGTGAATTGAAAAGAAGAACTCTGTCTCCTTCTTTAAATTCTTTTGAACTTCTGATTCTTTTATCATGCCATTTCTTCGTTCTTTCTTTATAGATTAACGAATTATCGTATGCTTCATGTCTTAATTCTTCTAATTCGTTTAGTTGACTTAATCGTAGACGTCCGGCTTCATGTAAATCAAGATTACATGTCTTCAAAGCCCAAAATGCTTTGTGTTCAATTTCTACTGGAAGATGACATGCTTTTCCATAAACAAGTCTAAAAGGTGTGGTTCCAATTGGAGTTTTGTAGGCTGTTCTAAAAGCCCAGAGTGCATCCTCCAATTTAATGGACCATTCCTTTGGATTTGATCCTACGGTTTTCTCTAGAATACGTTTTAAAGCTCGGTTGGTATTTTCAACTTGTCCACTTGTTTGTGGATGATATGCGGTGGAGATTTTATGAGTTACTCCATATCTTTTAAGAACTTTTTCAAGTTGATTATTACAAAAATGAGTACCCCGATCACTTATTAAAGCTTTCGGTGTTCCAAACCTTGCAAAAAGACGTTTTAAAAAGTTTACTACAACTCGTGCATCGTTAGTTGGGAGAGCTTGTGCTTCCGCCCATTTAGATACATAATCAATGGCTACGAGTATATATAGATTATTATGAGATTTTGGAAATGGACCCATAAAGTCAATACCCCAAATGTCAAATACTTCACATACTTGGATGACATTTTGTGGCATTTCATCACGTTGACTTATTTTTCCGGCCCTTTGACATGCATCACAGGATTTGCAAAGAAGGTGTGCGTCTTTGTAAATTGTAGGCCAATAGAATCCAGCTTCATAAACTTTTCTTGCTGTTAGTTGAGGCCCATAATGCCCTCCTGTTGGTCCTGTGTGACAATGGTTTAAAATTTTACTAGCTTCATCTCCAAATACACATCGGCGTATTATTCCATCGGGACAACTTTTAAACAGATGTGGATCTTCCCAGAAATAGTGTTTTATATCACTGAAGAATTTCTTTCGTCTTTGGTACGATAATCCTTTTTCAAGGAATCCACAAACTAAGTAGTTTGCATAGTCTGCAAACCATGGGATTTCTTTATAATTTATCTTCAATAGATATTCATCAGGAAAGTTGTCTTGTATGGCCGATTCATTCAGAACTTCTAATTCGGGATTTTCAAGACGAGAAAGATGATCAGCGGCGAGATTTTCTGCTCCTTTTTTATCTCGGATTTCAATATCAAACTCTTGTAAGAGTAAGATCCAACGGATTAATCTTGGTTTAGCATCTTGTTTTGAAAATAGGTATCTAAGAGCAGAATGGTCGGTATAGACCACCGTTTTTGCTAGAACGAGATATGATCGAAATTTGTCAAAAGCAAAGACAATAGCAAGGAGTTCTTTTTCAGTAGTTGTATAGTTTGTTTGTGCTCCTTGTAATGTCTTACTAGCATAATATATAGGTTGAAATCGTTTTTCAATCCTTTGTCCTAAAACGGCTCCCATTGCAAAATCACTTGCATCGCACATTAGTTCAAATGGTAGATTCCAATTTGGTGTTATCATGATTGGTGCATTAGTGAGTTTTTCTTTAAGAATATTAAAAGATTTGATACATTCATCTGAAAAGATGAATGGCGCATCCTTTTCTAGGAGTTTATTCATAGGAGTGGCAATTTTAGAAAAATCTTTTATGAAACGTCGGTAAAAACCGGCATGCCCTAGAAAACTCCTAACTCCTCTAACATTGGTGGGATGTGGAAGTTTAGCAATTACATCTACTTTAGCTCTATCCACTTCAATTCCTTCTTTTGAAATTTTATGTCCAAGAACGATGCCTTCTTTAACCATGAAATGGCATTTCTCCCAATTAAGTACTAGATTTGATTTTTCGCATCTAATTAGCATTCGTTCCAGATTAACTAGACATGATTTAAATGTATCACCGAAGACTGAAAAGTCATCCATGAATACTTCCATGCATTCTTCTATCATGTCATGAAAAATCGCCATCATACACCTTTGAAAGGTTGCAGGGGCGTTACAAAGTCCAAATGGCATGCGTTTATAAGCAAAAGTACCATAAGGGCACGTGAATGTGGTTTTCTCTTGATCTTCGGGTGCTATTGGAATTTGAAAATATCCGGAAAATCCATCTAGAAAACAATAGTAACTATTTCCGGCTAATCTTTCCAACATTTGATCTATGAAAGGTAAGGGAAAGTGATCTTTTCTGGTGGCGTCATTTAATTTTCTATAATCAATACATACACGCCATCCTGTTACAGTCCTAGTAGGAATAAGCTCATTTTTCTCATTTGTGATGACAGTCATGCCACCCTTCTTAGGCACGCATTGAACTGGGCTTACCCATGGACTATCAGAAATTGGATATATCAAACCTGCATCTAGCAGTTTAATAATCTCTTTCTTAACTACATCTTGCATATTAGGATTTAGTCTTCGTTGGCGTTGCACATACGTTTTATGACCTTCTTCCATAAGGATTTTATGTGTGCAATACGAAGGACTTATTCCTTTAATATCATGAATCTTCCATGCAATGGCTGGTTTATGAGCTTTCAACACAGAAATGAGTTGTGATTTCTCATTTTCAGTAAGAGAAGACGATATTATTACAGGTAATTCAGATTCACCATGTAAATAAGCGTATTCCAAATGGTTTGGAAGTGGCTTTAACTCTAATTTCGGAGGTTCTTCTATCGATGATTTATATCGATATCTGTCTTCTTCTTTTAGCATTTGAATTTCTTCTGTTGTTGGTTCATATCCATTGGCTATAAGTGTAGCTAACATTTCAGCTTCTTCAATTGGTTCATTACCTTCTCCTAAAGAACATTCTCCTGTTCCTTGTAATTCTGGAAATTCTTCTAATAATTCTGCATGTGCATCTATAGTTTGAATATAATAACATGTATCATCTGCAGATTGTGGTTGTTGCATTGCTCTATCAACTGAAAAGGTAACACTCTCATCCTCTATACTTAGGGTCAGTTTTTTACCGAACACGTCTATCATTGCTTTAGCCGTGTTTAAGAATGGTCTTCCTAATATCAGAGGAACTTGAGAATCTTCTTCCATGTCCAAAACAACAAAATCTACTGGAAATACTAAAGTACCAACTTTAACTAGCATGTTCTCCATTATCCCTCTAGGATATTTTATTGATCTATCGGCTAGTTGTATGCTTATTCTGGTTGGTTTCAATTCTCCAAGGTCTAGTTTAGCGTATAGTGAATACGGCATTAGATTTATACTAGCACCTAAATCTGCTAATGCTTCTATTGAACTAAGACTACCCAGAAAACATGGAATTGTGAAACTTCCTGGATCAGATAATTTTTCTGGTATCTTATTCAACAGCACTGCTGAACAATTAGCATTCATAGTAACAGCCGAGAGTTCTTCCATTTTCTTTCTATTCGTGATTAGATCTTTCAAGAATTTAGCATACCTTGGCATTCCTGAAATCACATCAATGAAAGGAAGATTTACATTTATCTGTTTAAACATATCCAAGAATTTGGATTGCTCGGCTTCAAGTTTTTCTTTCTTCATTTTACTCGGGTAAGGAAGTGGTGGTTGGTATGGTTTAACATAAGGTTTAGCCTTAACTGTGTTATCTTCATTAACCTTTTCAACTACCGGTTCTTTTTCCTTATCTTGATCTGGTTGTGGTTCTTGTGTAGTAAGAATAGTTTCATCAGAAGTTACAGGTACTTCAGGTGGTTTAAGTGTTGTACCACTTCTTGTGGTAATAGCTTTAGCTGTTTCATTCCGGGGGTTAGCATTTGTATTGCTTGGTAAACTTCCCGGTTTTCTTTCACCTATTAACCTTGCTAGGTTACTTACTTCTTGTTCCAGATTTTGAATAGAAGCTTGTTGATTTCTAAATGCTTGAGCATTTTGTTCATTGGTTTGTTTTTGAGATGTGAAAAACTGCGTTTGAGTTTCAACTAGCTTCGTCATCATATCTTCTAAATTCGGCTTTTTATCATCGGTTTGTTGTGGTGGTTTGTTTTGAAAATTCGGTCTTTGCTGATTATAAGTATTATTGGATACTTGTTGATTGCTAGGACCTTGTTGGTTATTGTATGGAATATTTCGGTTATAATTCTGGTTTTGATTGTAAATCGGTCTTGGCGGTTGATAATTATTCTGATAATTATTTCCAGGCCTTTGGTTTATGTATGAAATATTCTCTCTTTGTTCCATTGTTAATTCAATACTGAGACAATCTTTTGTCAAATGTGGTCCTCCACACTGCTCACAACTAATTCGTATAGCATGAATATCTTTAGTCATCTTTTCCATTCGTCTCTCGAAAGCATCTATCTTTGCGGAAATGGAATCTAAGTCATGGCTAGAATCGGCTCTAGCTGCTTTAGATGATCTAATGATATCTTTTTCTTGGTGCCACTCATGTGAGTGGGAAGCAGTATTATCAATAATTTTGTAAGCATCAGTTTCGGTTTTCTTCATAATCGAACCACCAGCTGCTATATCTATGTCTTTTCTTGTAGTGATGTCGCATCCTTGGTAGAATATTTGTACTATTTGACAGGTGTCTAAACCATGTTGCGGACATCCTCTTAACAATTTTCCATATCTTGTCCACGCCTCATATAGAGTTTCATTTGGCTTCTGTGTGAACGTAACAATTTCTGCTTGAAGTCTTACGGCTTTAGATGCAGGAAAAAATTGTTTAAGAAATTTGTCAACTAAAACATCCCATGTATCGATCGCCCCTTCAGGTAACGATTCCAACCAATCTTTGGCTTCTCCCTTTAAAGTCCAGGGAAATAACATGAGATATATCTGTTCATCCTCCACTTCTCGTATTTTAAATAGTGTGCAGATCCTATTAAAGGTACGTAGATGTTCATTTGGATCTTCCTTCGGCGCACCACTAAATTGGCATTGATTAGTTACCATGTGTAGAATTTGTCCTTTGATTTCATAATCTGGCGCATTAATGTCTGGATGAGTAATTGCGTGACCTTGGCCAGTGCGTTTAGCTCTCATTCGGTCTTCCATACTTAAAGGTTCCAGATTCTCCATAATTGAATTTGTTGAATCGGTATCACTAGATGATTCTGATTTAATAGTTCGTTCCTCAACAATCTCTGTTTGAATGATTGGTGGTTCCGGAGGAAAGTTTAATGGTTCAGGATCTATGAACCGTTCCTGAATATTTTCTGGATTCTCAATTGTGAGGTTTGTTTCAAAAACTGGATTATCGGAAATTTGAACTGAAGTACTTGGTCGACTTGATGACGATTCTAAAGAAAAATCAACGGCGGTTATATTTGTTAAACGATGTCTTGATCTAGTTACAGGTGGTGAACGTACAAAAGGTGATGAACGTCTTGCTCGGTGCATTCACTGAATATCCTATTAGTTTTTAAAAGGAAAGAAAATTTATAATAAGTTATCCAATCAATAGACTTTTCTGATTTTGCCCACGTTTCGAATAGCCAAAAGATGCAGCAGAGGGGCAGGATTCGTTTGGTCTCAATATAATTGAGGACTGTTTGGCTCCAATAACCCGGTCCACGTACAAATCCAACTATTACTACGAACCAGAAAATTTTGATGTCTATCAATTTAACCACTTAAAATAAATTTTCGTAATTTTTAGAAATTTAGATAAGAAGTAGAATAAAATTCTAAGTACTAAAAACTAGAATGGCGAGAAATAAGAAAGAAAAAGATTGCGCGTCGAAAAATGTCGAAAAAGAAAAAAAAATGGTTGAAAAATAAAAGGTGACGGAAAAATAAAAAAAACTTATAAAAACTTAAAAATACTTAATTAATTTAACCTTATTACTACAACTAACTTAAAATTATAATCGCAAATTGAAATTACTAATTGGAATGATAATTGATACATAGTAAAAGGTCTAAAAATATTAAAGCTTACAGGAAAAACTAAGTCCCAAATGGAAATAACTTAAAAAGAAACTAAAACTTAAAAAGGCGTCGCAAAATTCTAAAGCACCTAAATCTTAGTCTAAAGAAAAAGCACTTAAGGAATTCTACGGCAAAGCCTAAAAATATAGGAGTAAAAATAACTATAGCAAAAACTAAGTTTAAAATTAATTATGAGCTAAAAATACAAAAGTTACGCTACAACGATTAAAAAGGTACAAATTATAAAAATATACAAAAAGTTGTAAAAAGTACAATTTTTATAAAAATATTATTTTTATATTATTTATTTAATAAAACTACTAATTTTACAATTTTAATTAAACTTATTTAAACTAAATACATAAATTAAATAAAAATAAAACTTAAAACTAATACTAATAATAATAATAATAATATTTAGGTTTTAATAATAATAATTAATAATACCCCGTAATCAATGCTTGATTAGGGTTTTGTCCGTGTGTCAGAAGCCCTCCGCGAGTTGCGGTGATAAATGAGGAAAACCCCGCGAGTCGCGGGGTTCAGTAATTCAGTTGACAGGTACTAATTTTTACGCGTTTTCTTTATTTATTTTTTTTATTATTTTCTGTTTTCTGTTTTTAATTTAAATAAACGATTTTTAATAAAATTTATATTTTTATAAATTAAAATAAAGATAAAGAAACTTATAAAACTTAAATATTTAACAAAATCCTAAAAATACTTATATTTTTGTTTTTCTTTTTATATTTTTGAATGATTAAAACGTAATTTTTACAAAAACGACTTTTAATAAAAGTAAATAAAAATCTTTTTTTTTTTTTTTATTAGCGTTGCGCTTCCGGCTTTTAAGAGTAATTCCCCGGCAGCGGCGCCAAAAATACTTGATGTGCAGCGGGGTAGTATATAAAATAGTTATTATTTTACTAGGAAATACTATTAAATACGATACAATTTTACACAAGATATTTATTTATTTATAGAATGGATATACTTAAACCTTGCTACAACACTTATAGGCAGTGTACCTAATCGTACAGTAGTGTAGTTTTTAGTAAGTCCGGTTCGTTCCACAGGGAAATCTTTAAACAAAGCTCAACGCTATATTAGTTTACTTTTATAAAAATACAAATATATATATAGGTAATATTATTATTATAAAGGGGGGTTTTTACCGTTTAATGACCGGTTTGTCGATTTTAAAACTTTTAGTCGCAGTTAAAACCTAATGTAAAATATAAAATAAATACAAGACTTTAAATTAAAGCGTAAAGTAAATAACGATAATGAAATTGCGAATAATAAAAATGCGATAAAATTAAATTGCGATAATTAAAAGTACGATAATTAAAAGTGCAATTAAATATAAAATAAAGGAAATTAAATATGAAATAAAAGAATTATGCTTATTTAAACTTCCGTAATCATGATGTTTGACGTGTTGATTTTAGTTTTATGCCCATGGGTTAATTGTCCTTTGTCCTGGATTATTCAATATGTCCGTCTGGTTTTTGTCCATAACAGTCCATCAGTCATAAATATAAATTGCAAGTGTCCTTGTCAAATTATTATTATACCCGAAGATAAATATTCCAACTAATTGGGGATTCGAATTGTAACAAGGTTTTAATACTTTGTTTAATGAATACACCAGGTTATCGACTGCGTGTAAACCAAGGTTTTACTACTTTGTTAACAATTACACCAATTACCCTTGAATGTAATTTCACCCCTGTTTTAATTATTCTAGTGGCTATTAATCCATTCCCGTGTCCGGTTAAATGAACGATTATTCGTACATATAAATACCCCGCCCATCGTGTCCGATCGAGTGTATATGGTAATTTATAGGGACGCCCAATTGTAAATCTTTATATTAACATTAACAAACTTTCATTTAGTTAAACAAATATAAAGCCCATTAATAGCCCATAGTCTAGTTTCCACAAGTGTCGTTCTTTTGTCCAAACCCCAATTATGGTACAAAGCCCAATTACCCAATTTTAGTAATTAGCCCAACATCATGATTACTTCGTTTTAAATAAGCATAATAATAACTTAGCTACGAGACATTAATATAAAAAGGTTGAACATAACTTACAATGATTAAAAATAGCGTAGCGTTACACGGACAGAATTTCGACTTACACCCTTACAACATTCGCTAACATACCCTTATTATTAGAATTATAATTAAAATTAAAATATAAATTATAAATATAAATATATATTACTCGTATATATTGAGAGAGAGATGAAAATATGATGATAAATTCGATCAGAATTCGGTTGGCTTTATAGCCAGAAGTGAAATTTGGGGCTCCGCGACTCGCGGCAAAAAGCCCTTCAAACTCCGCGAGTCGCGGAGAGGTATTTTCAATTCACACCCTTGGAGTTTCTGGCTGCCGACAGTTTTTAATATATATATATAATATATATATAATTAATATAATTAATTATATATTATATTATATTTATATACATAGTTAACTTGTAATTTTTAGTCCGTTGCGTCGAGCGTTAAGAGTTGACTCTAGTCTCGGTTCCGGATTTTCGAACGTCCTCGCGTACAATTTAATATCTTGTACTTTGCGTTTTGAATCTTGTACTCTTGTGATTTCGAGACGTTTCTTATCAATAATTGGAACCTTTTTGATTGTCTTTTGTTCTTTTGAGCTTTTTGGTCGTTTGCGTCTTCAAATCGTCGAATCTGTCTTTTGTCTTCACCTTTTATTATTTAAACGAATATCACTTGTAAATAGAACAATTGCAACTAAAAGCTTGTCTTTCTTGAGGAATAATGCTATGAAATATATGTTCGTTTTTAGCATTATCAGGGATCTTCATTATCATCTTGCAAATTGAATTGAGTGTTTGGATTAGACATTTTTTTTTATTAAAATTCATTAAATTTGCAACGGATATATATTTATCCGTTTGATTTTGCAACGGCTCAAACATTGAGTCCCACCAACGGCCACGTGTATCACCAAACCTCACCCACTCCGTCGCTATACCCGTTGGTGCCCCACCCACGCCCCAGTTTTTGGCCTCAGCAACGCCTCGATACGGCGGAGAGGGGCGGCGCTGGGTTCCACATCACCCTCCCACGCCGTTGTTGATTGATCGATACAAGGGGTCTTAGAAAAATTCTTTAATACTCGTATATAATCAATTGTAAATCTGTCTGATTTTTGACTGCTAACCTATTGTCATAAACTATAAAACTATATATCTGCTCCATATAACTGTAAACTGTACACTGTAAACCACAGTATAAACTACAAAGTCGTACAGGTGAGAAACACATGTCGCCATCACAAGGCCTCTCTAGAACCCTCCACTTTCTTCTTAATTCCTTCTCAATTCTTCCCTTTTGTTCCCATTACTGCTTAAATCCTTCTTCTACCTCACACTAACACAATCATCACAAACACATCTTACATAAACAATTCTTAATTCCTAACAATCAATAATCAAAATCCATTCAAAAATGGCATCAACATCTTTTCACCCATCATTCCCCTTCAAACCCCACATCCCCAATTCAATTCCATCATCAAAATCCTCTCTTTTCGGTAACCCAACATCAATTAACCTACGATCACGAACACCCAAATCTCAAAAACGAAACTTGTTCAAAGTCGTAAACGAAAAAGTGGTCGGAATTGATCTGGGTACAACGAATTCAGCAGTAGCAGCAATGGAAGGCGGTCAACCGACCATAATAACAAACGCTGAGGGACAACGAACGACGCCGTCTGTGGTGGCGTACAGTAAGAACGGTGATCGGTTAGTGGGTCAAATTGCGAAACGGCAGGCGGTTGTGAACCCTGAAAATACGTTTTTTTCGGTGAAGAGGTTTATAGGAAGGAAAATGATGGAAGTTGATGAAGAATCAAAACAGGTTTCGTATAAAGTAATTAGAGATGATAAGGGGAATGTTAAGTTAGATTGCCCTGCCATTGGTAAACAATTTGCCCCTGAAGAAATTTCTGCACAGGTACTCTGTTATATCATACATTCAATTCAATTCAGTTCAGCTAGTAATATAATACTAAAGTTTAAATGTGTGTTGCTAGCTGTATATATCTAAAGGTAGGTGCATATAAATTATATAAATGTAAATCATGATAAAAGTTGATAACTTTACATCGAAATATTGATTGAGTATTAAAAAGCTTCAGTTAGTTGGTTCTGGGCCAGGTTCAAATAAATCCGGGGGGAGTTTTCTTTAGTTGGTAAAAAGCTTCAGTTAGTTGATTCGATGTTAAAATTGCCGTTCTAAAAAAAAAGTTGATAACTTTATCAATTATGTTTGGATCTTGATATAATTGTGTGCAATTAGTTATGTAATTGGTAAATGTGGGTGGTAAATGAGAGGATTCGATGCCAAAATTGCCGTTCTAAAAAAAGTTGATAACTTTATCAATTATGTTTGGATCTTGATATAATTGTGTGCAATTAGTTATGTAATTGGTAAATTTGAGACCTTTGGGAGGAACTCAGGGCCCCAACTCTAGGTGAAAGAATATATTGATTATATTTTGTTAATTTATCATATATATTGGGTGTAGGTTCTGAGGAAGCTTGTAGATGATGCATCAAAGTTTTTAAGTGATAAAGTGACTAAAGCAGTAGTAACAGTACCGGCTTATTTTAACGATTCGCAAAGAACTGCAACGAAAGATGCAGGCCGAATTGCTGGAATCGAGGTTCTTCGGATAATTAATGAGCCAACTGCTGCTTCATTAGCTTATGGTTTCGAAAAGAAAAACAATGAAACAATTCTGGTTTTTGATCTTGGTGGTGGCACATTTGATGTATCAGGTATATTTATATTTAGTGTTATCATGAGGCTGACTGTATATATTTTTTATATTTTACGCGAATTTTAACAATTTTGATCAATTTTTCTGCAGTTCTTGAAGTTGGGGATGGAGTGTTTGAGGTACTGTCTACTTCAGGGGATACCCATTTAGGAGGAGATGATTTTGACAAGGTTAGTGCTCTCTTGAATGTGCATTTTTGCTAGTACTTTTTTTTGTAAAGTATCGTCATATTTTGCCATAATTGACATACCTGGCAAATGGGTCGGGTTTAGGTCCAAACGGGTCGAACCCAAATCGGTCAGCTTTTTTTAACGGGTCCAAACCGGTCGAACCCAATCGGCTCGGGTCAAGTCGAGACCCAAATTTTCCCCCTTTTTTTAAAATGATAATAATCATCTTATACGAGTAATAAACATAATTAAAAATGAAAATTGAAATGCGAAATTAAAAATTAAAAACTGACAACTGAAACGTGAAACTAAAAAATAAACTGAAACGCGAAACTGAAATTGAAACTGTAGACGATCTTAGAATCAATCTAACTCGTTCTAGAGGCGGAATAACACTAGAACAAGGGCAAAGTCGAATATTTAATGGTTTTCGGGTTCGTACGAGTCAATCCAAGATTAGATCTTGATAAACACGAAACCTAGGTCGCTATTCTGTGGTATTTGGACGTAGGGACCGAGTTGCAGACAACTAAGGGTGAATATGATGCGTAACCTAACAATTGAGGCTTAAACCCGTATATATAGTGTCTGGAGATCGATCTACTGGCAGAAACTCTGTCAGTGAATGACTCCGTCATTCGGTCGACTGTTTGCTTAAGTCGACTCTGCTTAAGTAGACTCTGTCAGTGACTGACTCCGTTATTCGGTCTGACTGTCTTCTTAAGTCGATCGAAGATCAACTCCACCGACCATGACTATCGGACGACAGTCTTGACAGTCGGTCGACAGACTCTGTGTCTTGTCAGTTTAACTATTGACTTAATTAACAACGATTCAATAGTCATAATGTTTATGATTACAGACTGAAATGTTCATTAACAATAACAGAACTAGGGATTAAACATTCATGCACCAAAAGAAACACGAAACTACAAATTGAAATTAAAATGCGAAACTAAAAACTTAAACTCAAAATTGAAACTGAAAACTGAATGAGCCTTTTTGCTAGTGCTAGTTTTATAATGTTGTCATATCTATGCCATAGTTGATTAATTTTTTAAAAAATGCAGAGGATTGTCGATTGGTTAGCCGAAAGTTTCAGAAGGGACGAAGGTATTGATCTTCTTAAAGACAAACAAGCTCTTCAACGGCTTACAGAAACGGCCGAAAAAGCAAAAATGGAGCTTTCCACTTTGACCCAAACTAATATTAGGTATACGCAGTTTCATTTGACGATCAACCGTTGGTTTCTACAAATTAGGATAATATCGTTTCGTGTTTACTGATTATGTGTTGTGTGGTTGCAGTTTACCTTTCATTACAGCAACATCAGATGGTCCAAAACACATTGATACAACATTAACCAGAGCAAAATTCGAGGAATTGTGTTCTGATTTACTAGACAGGTACTATGATGTTCAGTTGTGTTTAGTTGGTGATTCAATTCAAGATTTTAAGATTCGATTTGTTGTGTGTTTGGTTTAGGCTTAAGACGCCTGTTGAAACGGCGTTAAAAGATGCAAATCTCTCCCTTAAAGATATTCAAGAAGTGGTTCTTGTTGGTGGGTCAACCCGAATACCCGCGGTTCAAGAACTTGTTAAAAAGATGACGGGTAAAGATCCAAACGTAACGGTTAATCCAGATGAAGTTGTTGCACTTGGAGCTTCGGTTCAGGCAGGTGTTTTGTCTGGCGATGTCAGCAACATTGTCTTATTAGATGTGACACCGCTGTCTTTAGGATTAGAAACATTAGGTGGCGTGATGACGAAGATCATCCCGAGGAACACGACATTGCCGACTTCCAAATCCGAAGTTTTTTCAACGGCGGCTGATGGACAAACGAGTGTCGAAATTAATGTACTTCAAGGAGAACGAGAGTTCGTTCGTGACAATAAATCATTAGGAAGCTTTAGACTCGATGGAATCCCGCCAGCACCGCGCGGGGTCCCACAAATCGAGGTAAAATTCGATATCGATGCGAATGGAATCCTTTCGGTTGCTGCTGTCGATAAAGGGACCGGAAAGAAACAAGATATTACAATCACGGGCGCCAGCACATTGCCTTCAGATGAGGTATGTGCGGTTTCTTTTTCGTTGTTTCCGTTTGCAATTTGATCGTGCCTACGGATGTCAAAAAGAGGTGACAAAATGGGTGGGCCTGTTGGGTTGCGATAGCAAACGTATATTTGTCCCTCTAAACAGTTTCTTGACAATTAAGGTGCGTCAATTATGTCAAAATGATCCATGAAACATCACTGTTGTAAAAGTCGGCTGAGTCGGTCGACGCGTCGGGTTTGGGACTAACCCGTCTCTGTTCATTCAAAAACATCTAAAAAAAAATTCGGGTCAAAGTTGAGTTGAGTCGGTCAAAGTCAAAGTTGGTCAAAATTTTAATATGTTTTAATCAAACCCTTCCACGGTTAACTTTAGGTAGAACGAATGGTGGCGGAAGCGGAGAAGTACGCAAAGGAGGATAAGGAGAAGAGGGACGCCATTGACACGAAGAACCAGGCGGAATCGGCCGTATACCAATGTGAAAAACAGTTAAAAGAAGTAGGAGAAAAAGTACCAAGTGAAGTGAAAGAGAAGGTGGAAAGCAAATTAAAAGAGCTCAAAGATGCTATTTCTGGTGGGTCAACTCAGACCATGAAAGATGCGATGACTGCATTGAACCAGGAACTGATGCAGTTGGGTCAGTCTATTTATAGCCAAGCTGGCGGCGCCACTGCGGCTGCTGGTGGTGGTGGTGATGCCGGTAAGGGTTCAGGTGGTTCCAGTGTTGGAGATGGTGAAGTCATTGATGCTGATTTTAGTGACAGCAAGTGAATTATGGGGCTATGAGATTGCTTGTACATTAGGAAGTATTGCTCGAAGTTAAGTTGATTCTGTTTTTTGTAGTATCTTGCTCTGTGATTTATATATGTACATTTGATCTCTCGGTTAGTCGATCTACTGATACATACTCAATTAACATATAACAAGTCTTTTGGCTTATAAGAAAGTTAATTATCGTCCATGTCAATGTGCGAACAATAGTTTCGCATTCGTTTCTGCGTATTTCTGATTAAGGAGGTTTGGTTTACATGAAACAGTCACTGAATCAGGTTAAACTGAATACATCTGATTAAAAATACATCATCTAAGAATTCCCCTTCTTCTCGGGTATGGGATTGGCCACATTCCATCCCATCGTCCAAAATGTCACCCACCTACTAGTTGTGTCACACCAATGTAGCAGTAGCTCAGTGGTACCCGATACATTTAAAGTTGGGATTCGCCATGTTAAACCTTTGAATTTAATAATATAGGTGCAGGTAATTTTCTGGCATGCGACTCTTTCAGGGTGAGTCTGGTGAGTTTCCAAAGGAAAAGCAGAGTCAGGGTGTCTGCCAAACATACATATTTTTTGAATTTGCTATTTGTGCCACACAAATAGCTATCTTTCAAGATAAACACGATTTTTTTGGTTTCCACACGTGAGCGAACAACCATATCATTATGCCCGATTCAGCAAACACGGACAATTCCGAGACATATCATGGCAATGATGCACTCCCTGTTAGTAATGGACGAGTCTACACACTTTTTTTCATGGTCTTTCGGTCATAAATAAAGCTGGCTATTTTGAATATTCAAGCCGCAGGTCGCTCTCGTCTTTAGTTTGTGGTCGAATGTTAGACATAATATAGATTAGGATTACATAATATGTATTAGGGTTTTAGCCTGATGATGTAATGGGCTTTAGGGTTTAGATTAACTTACACTTCAAATTTTGATCTATATATAAGCCTATATAATACATTGTTTATCACAATTACGCTATTACTACAATACAATAATACAACACAATATTTCTGGTTTTACAATCAGAAAAAGAAGAAACGCACACACATTTGATGATAGCCTAGTTAAAGATGATACACCTCACAAAGAACACAAAGAAACACACATTTCCTCATAGTTAAGTGGACAAGAATACAACTGGTGTTGCATAAACATCAAAGTTTTGCTAGTTGTTGAATGTTGATGGGATAAACCATATCAGGAGTACCACTAAAAGCCTTCTTCCCCATCAACACATTCACAGCTTCTGTCGGATGAAATGCGTCCCAAAACACGTACTCGCGTCTATTCAAACATGGTGCTTGCATCGGTAGACACGTTATCTGCCCTCTATTTCTCCCTATTCCACAACATCCCCTGTTCACCACTCGAAAACCTGCATTCACCACGCCATCATACTTTTAATAACGTTCCATATTTTTATTTTTTAAATACATTTTAAAAAGAAACTTTTAGATTGAATGTTGTAGTTGTACCGTAAGATCTAGCGTTTTCAAGGATATCTTGAAACATGTTATGAACATCGATGTAAACGAATTTTGAACCAGGAAGATTAGCACTTAAACTATTAATCATAGTCTTCATATTTGCATTAAAAGGTAGCACAAGCTGGTTCACTTCATCTGAGCATCTTCCTGTTGTACTTTGTGCTAATATACTCGGAATACAACCCATTAGCCCGATCCCAGCTAAAACAAACTTTCGCGCTCCAAGATTGTAAAGCCGCTACTCAACAAAACAAACATTAATCATAAATCTTCATTTTTTCATAAATGCACTCATTGAACTCTGTAAAGTTTCAAACACTTACTTTTAGCTGTGTAGTGTATTGTTTGGACAAAAGATCGGCGTACTGATTACCATCGTACTGGTTACGAGTGTTGTAATTAGGCATGAGATAGTTGTTTAAGTAGTCATTACTACCCATTCCTACAAAGAAAATGCATCTGGCAAGTGCTTGACCAAGATTAGTAGAAGCACCTAATGCAGTCTTTATTTCATCCAAGCTGTTTTCGAAGTTCTTTATCTGCTGATTAAACGGAATTCTGCCCACCTACACAACAAATATATACACTTTATTAAGGAGGATTAATTGCATAATTATTGTTGTTCATTAATTAAGTACACCAAAATTGTCTGTTGGTTACTTGGTTCATTATTCTGTTTTTCTATCATACAAACAGGATTATTGAGGAAAGACACAAAATTGAGAGTATTAATGATACTTAACAATAATAGAAAGTTTTATATAATTGAAACCTCATATAATGAGAAGAAATCCATGCCATATATATACCACTTTTATAAAAGTTGCTATTAATCGCATCAATTATGATCAAAACCTATAGTTTATGGACTTAAAAATCTCTACAAAAATGAACAACTTGTACCCAAATGATCAAATGCATTAAAGTTGCTAACTTGAATCACTATATACGTCTACAACTATACAATTGCAACAATGGCAGACCATCTTCTTGATTAGCTCACGACATAAATTATGAGTGATTTAACATCTTACAAAATTTCGGCCAGTGATATCAAGAATTCCAGCAGCAGCTGAAGCAAAATTGACACCATGCAACATTTCATCTGCTGAATTTGATGTTTGCGAATAGGCTGGTATCAATGGTAGTCCAAGTAATTCCGCTACATTCAAAATTTTAACATCATATAGATCAATACTTAAAGAATAAAATCATGTCTATATATATATATATAAAAAAAAAGTACCAACTTTTTCATATATAACATCTAAATGCATTATCACATAGCCAGTGGCGGAACTTGACCCCGACTCGAGAGGGGGCGAAACTAATTGAAGGGAGTAAGAAACTAATCGAAGGGGGGTAAACACTAAAAAAAACCTTATTTTTTCGTAAATTTTTTTTTTTTTTTAGTGCAACTTTTTTTTCTTCCCGAAATCGAGGGGGGGCGGATACCCCCTTTTGTCCCTTAAATGTTCCGCCCCTGCACATAGCATATTTTGGGCTGGTCACTGAAAATGGTCAGAGACGGTCACTGAATAAATCAGTTAGAAAACCTTATTCGTTTACCCGTTTACAGATTATAGAAAATAGCTAGATATCTAGTTGAAGATATATACACAAAGAGAAATGATATATATACCTATAGCATCAACCATGGTGTAACCATTTGAAAATCTACCAGTTGGACCTCCATCAAAGTCAATACCATAAGGATAATAATTAGCTTTAGCTAAAGAAGTTAAATCATTATTATTTCCATTATCAATGAGTGAGTCTCCAAATATGAACATTGCCGGCACCATCTCTCTCGCAGCGGCTGAAGCTGCTTCCGGTGAAGAAGCACCAAAACTGCCATTATCACCACCATCTCCATAATCTTGTCCATAAACTAAACCACCATCACTCAACAACATGCCAACAATCAACATCAATAAGCAGGAAATATTAATCATGATTGGTCTCTCAATGTTACCCATAATCTAAGTTTGTGAGTGTTTCAGTGAGAAAGAGAATTTAGTGAAATTGGGATGACAAAAGAAGTTGACAGAGGGTGTAAATAAAGGGAAGTGATGGGTAGTTGAAGAGTAGTAAATGAGCTCACCTGTAAAATTTGAATGGTGGTAATTACTGTAATTAATAAGTGTGGCCTGCACCTTTAGTTTTATTTCTACCACCATATTTGTCATGTTTGGGGACAAATAATTGTTGTCATGTGTGTCTTTATTCGAACTCTTACCATCAAAGAATTGAATTATAAGCATTTGAATGCGAACTTAAGGTACTTTAGAGATGTTATTGTACTGAGTTATTTGATTTTTTCGGCTGGCAAAGTTATATTAGTATCTTGCCATAAGCCACAACAAAAGAGAAAGAAGAATCAATTGGATTACAAGTTCAATTAAACGTGTAAACGGATAAGATTTTGTTTGTTTGAGCTATTCACGGAAGGAGAGTATTTTTACGTTGTCCAACCCGTTTGGGATTTGTAGGACCCTAACAAGACAAGTGATTTAAATCACTCACTAATCTTAAACGATAAACGAATTAATTGAAGCATAAAGACAATTAATATAGAGATAAATGATACAAGGATTTAATGTGGTTATATCTCAACTCCAAACACGGAAAAAGTTTTAGTCCACGGGCGCAAACTAAAGATTTTCTAATATAAATTTCGTGACGAATTAGAAGCAACATGAAGTCCTAATTGCAATCCAATTTCTGCACAAAAATCCGTATCTGATCAGGTCACACGCAACACCGAATACATTCTATTTTCATTCGGTGCGGTACAAGCAAAACCCGAACAG
This sequence comes from Rutidosis leptorrhynchoides, assembly GCF_046630445.1. Taxonomy (NCBI): domain Eukaryota; kingdom Viridiplantae; phylum Streptophyta; class Magnoliopsida; order Asterales; family Asteraceae; genus Rutidosis; species Rutidosis leptorrhynchoides. The sequence goes on along the minus strand of NC_092339.1, from coordinate 75,551,125 downwards.
ACTCCTCTTTTAAGCTAAGAGCACCAAATGGATCCCAACTTTATTCGGTGATGAGTACCCCTGAATCGTTTCTTGTTTAAATTTACTTCACACCTTTAATAATCTCCCACTTAAAGGAGACTTTAAACAAACCCCATACCAATCTTCAACAGAAAATCCATCAAACCTGTCAACTATGTTTTTACAACCCACATCAACCCTAGATTAGCCAATTAACAACTCCTTTTAATACCGTCGGATGAGACACCTGAATCACGCCGCATTCCCATTCCTAACCTACAATGGAATGAAGTCTTGCGACACCAAAAACACCGTTGAGTGATAGTCCAATCTTATAGTTACTAGCTTGGGTCATCTCGGTTCCTTCCACCACCATCTTCTTAAACCAGAAGATCATCTTCTTGCACTAGAAGACACATTGAAGAGTGTGAGACTTCAATTACAAGATTCTTTCACGAGACAACATTGCCTCACCCATCGCTCTAGATATGTCCAATCCTGAACCCACATGTCAACGATCACGCCAGTCTCTCAGTTGATAGCTCATCGGATATTGCAACTCCAGAAGGAAGTCCGAACTACTTGTACATGATTTCACGTCTATCTATGACTTTACTTCCCAGTAATCAAAAAATCCAAACAAGCGCCTTTATAGACTATTCATCAAGGCACCCAGTAAGAACGCAATCACCACCTTGAAATATATCACCCTTTTTCAACTTTCCACTTTCACGCTGGTACACTGACATGGTTAATCTATTGTAATGTATATATGCCAATAGCAAATCCTATTACTAACACTGCAACACAACGCGCTTCGGAACACAAACTATCAATGACTCTAAAAAACCGTCGCAATGTGACAAATTGAGTAGATTAACCGATTTATTGTTTTACACCCCGCGAACTCTCAGATTCCGATTGAATTTACAAAATTGTCAGAGATGACAATCGATCAATCATCTTTTCTCAAATTAAGCACCAATATATATTACACTTAAGTTCTAGGTTTGATCATTGAATGTTTTTATATGAAGTTCTTACAAATTATGAATATGTATTATTGTATCTAGTTTTGTAGGTGATCGGTGGAAAATCTTGACGTAAGTTTATAACTTAGGGATTAATATATAGTTTATCACAACTTTTAATTATATATATATATATATATATATATCAATAGAAATCATGATTTTATTATTCATTTCATTATTTTATTATTAAAAGGTATTTTTGTCTTTTTAAGTACTAAGTTGTGATGTGGTTCAGCGGTTGGTGGTCGGCCTCCTTTAGGGGAGGTCATGAGTTTTACCCCCGTTGGCTACATATTAAAAATACAATTTCATCTCTGCCATGAAGTATCCTGTAACACCCTGAATTTTTATACATCAGAAAGTGTCACCAGAAAGTGTCACCAGAGAGTGTTCTCAGAAGTGCCACTAAAGGTGAACCTAACACTTATGCATTTTCAGATTTTACATTAGAATCTAACAGTTTCAGTCCCTGAATTTATAAAAACTGTGTTGTCTTCATTTTATGTTGTAGTGCGCGCCGCGCAAGTGGAAGCGCGCCGCGCAAAATGAGCTGACAGACTCCTTCGTGATTTTTAATATTTTAGAGGGGCATTTGGGTCTTTTTGCGTGGGGGTAGGTTTTGAGCTACAAAACTGATCAAAACCTATCCTTATCTTCATTTCCACCTCATCTCCACCTCTTCAAACACTCTCAACCTCTTTAGAGAGAGGAACCCATTCTAGAGTGAGAAAGTTGCATTTGGGTAAGAAGAAGGGCGATTCGAGTGAAAGCTCAAGTGTTAAAGTTGTTCATCGTGTTCTTGGCTACATTTTGGTAGTAGTGGTAAGCTCTAACTCCGAATTTCATTGTTTACGTTTATTGTTCAAATTGGGGTTTTGAACTTGTAAGTTCTTGAGAAAAACCCATTTAGCTCTTTAATGGAAGTTAGGAGCTAGTAATCGGGTTTAATGTTGTTGTTGGTGGGTTTTGGGTTGAAAACCGACTTGGTCATGTTTAGGACTTGTAAATTGGGTATAATCACTAGTGTTAGTGATTATGGAAGTGTTGGAACCCACTTGAGTGTGTTTGAATGACTAATTTTGAAATGGGTCAAAATTAGGGTTTATGAGTCAAATTTGGGAAGACAAGTATTAATACTTATGTTTTGGTTAAATTGGCGTTATAGGACCATTTGCACTTGTGTTAAGTGATTATTGGTCAATTTGGTCATTGGTTGTGCTTAAAGGTGCAATTGGGTCAAAATTGCACTAAGTGTCAATTTTGGTTGGTTTGTAATCCACCCTAATTGTGTTGTCTGTTATGTGATAAATGGAATAGGTATTTTTCACGTGTTACGGATTATTTCGGTTGCATTCATCAAGGCACTAAGGTGAGTGTAATTGTATTATATGCGTATGTATGCATAGGACGGGTGCGGGTGGGGTAGAGTGATCCTTGGCGTTCGGGTTCACTTTACATGTGTATGAGATGATGGACTCTATGAGTTTTGGGTCCTTGTGGCACGTTTGTGCGTTTGGGTTACCACCCGTGGGGTAGTGAATCTCGGGCGATACGAATTCACGTTGACAAGTAGGTCAACCACGTTGTTGTTGATGAGATGAGTTGGGTAGTGATTCGGGTGTAGTTTCGGCTTCACTAGTGAATCGCATGTGGTTTCGGATTCACGATGTGTGACAACCTGGAAATTTTTGATCAAATTTAAACTTTATCTTTAAATGATTTAACGTTTCCGACACGATAAGCAAAGTCTATGAAGTTAAATCTCAAAATTTTAGAACTGTTTCATTACATTTGACTGCTCTCGACGATTCATGAACAATTATATGTATGTATATATATATATGTACAAGTAAAAACGACTTTCCTACAGTAAAATACTATTTGCTACAGTAAAATGACTTTGCTACAGTAAAACATTGTTTGCTACAGTAAAACACTATTTGCTACAGTAACACTATTTGCTACAATAAACACTATTTGCTACAGTAAACACTATTTGATGTCGACGAACTAGCAAACAAAAACGGATAAGGCGGCCATGCGATCGCATGGCAAAAACACTGAAAACTCATGCGATCGCATGAGGTACTGTAGCAGGCCACATACTATAAAAGCTCGATTCATTCCTCCGAATTATTATTTTTTATATTATTATTATTATTATTATTATTATTATTAAGATTAATATTATTATTATTATTAATCTTATTATAATATTATTATTAGTAGTATATATACCTAAAATACTACGACGAGGTTATGAGCGTGTCACCTTCAAAATGGGTTTTTGAGCTGGATAGAGCTAAGGAAATTATGGGTTATTGCCAAGGAGGTTATGGGTAATGTTCGAGGGTATATTTGTGAATCAAATCTAGTGTTTATCATCTCTGTTGCGTCTACGTACTTTCCTACAATACTGAATCTCAATATTGATACGTAAGCACTCATATTTTATCTTTTATACATTAATTGTGTATCCATGTCTAGTGCTCGAGTATATATATTTATGCATGATTGTATGCTAAATTTTGTCGTTAAACAGTTATGATGAATCACGAAGTAAATACATATATTACTGATAAAAGGTATATGATATGCATGTTTTTGGAAAGCTGGCAAAAAATCAATAACTTTTCATTTAGAAATCGCGTAATTTCGGTGAACGAATTAAAAGATATGATCAACTGAATTATGATTGACATTGATTGAAATTGCTTTTGAAACTAGTTTGTAAGAATGATAAATTGGATTTTTGAATATTATCAGCCAAGTAAATGAATCCATATATAAGGCACGTCTCGTTTTGTTGAATTATTGTCAAAATTGACTTTTTGAAACGACTTTGGATAACTTTTGTATGTCGATCTCACGCATTAGGATTGTTATACACTATGACCTGACCTAGCTTGATAGACATTTATTGACCAACATATTGAAATGTCCCGTTCTTATTGATTAAAAACGTTCCATATTAATTGATTTCGTTGCGAGGTTTTGACCTCTATATGAGACGTTTTTCAAAGACTGCATTCATTTTTAAAACAAACCATAACCTTTATTTCATAATAATAAAGGTTTAAAAAGCTTTACGTAGATTATCAAATAATGATAATCTAAAATATCATGTTTACACACGACCATTACATAATGGTTTACAATACAAATATGTTACATCGAAATCAGTTTCTTGAATGCAGTTTTTACACAATATCATACAAACATGGACTCCAAATCTTGTCCTTATTTTAGTATGCAACAGCGGAAGCTCTTAGTATTCACCTGAGAATAAACATGCTTTAAACGTCAACAAAAATGTTGGTTAGTTATAGGTTTAACCTATATATATCAAATCGTAACAATAGACCACAAGATTTCATATTTCAATACACATCCCATACATAGAGATAAAAATCATTCATATAGTGAACACCTGGTAACCGACATTAACAAGATGCATATTTAAGAATATCCCCATCATTCTGGGACACCCTTCAGATATGATATAAATTTCGAAGTACTAAAGCATCTGGTACTTTGGATGGGGTTTGTTAGGCCCAATAAATCTATCTTTAGAGTTCGCGTCAATTAGGGTGTCTGTTCCCTAATTCTTAGATTACCAGACTATATAAAAAAGGGCATATTCGATTTCGATAATTCAACCATAGAATGTAGTTTCACGTACTTGTGTCTATTTTGTAAATCATTTATAAAACCTGCATGTATTCTCATCCCAAAAATATTAGATTTTAAAAGTGGGACTATAACTCACTTTCACAGATTTTTACTTCGTCGGGAAGTAAGACTTGGCCACTGGTTGATTCACGAACCTATAACAATATATACATATATATCAAAGTATGTTCAAAATATATTTACAACACTTTTAATATATTTTGATGTTTTAAGTTTATTAAGTCAGCTGTCCTCGTTAGTAACCTATAACTAGTTGTCCACAGTTAGATGTACAGAAATAAATCGATAAATATTATCTTGAATCAATCCACGACCCAGTGTATACGTATCTCAGTATTGATCACAACTCAAACTATATATATTTTGAAATCAACCTCAACCCTGTATAGCTAACTCCAACATTCACATATAGAGTGTCTATGGTTGTTCCGAAATATATATAGATGTGTCGACATGATAGGTCGAAACATTGTATACGTGTCTATGGTATCTCAAGATTACATAATATACAATATAAGTTGATTAGGTTATGGTTGGAATAGATTTATTACTAACTTTCACGCAGGGAAAATGAGTAGTTTTTATCAATCTTGTTTTACTCGCCATTTCTTCGTTTCTAATCCGTTTTGAGTGATTCCAGTGGCCACGGTTTCGTATTGAACTTAACTTTATGAATCTAAATAGAAAAAGTATAATTTTATAGTCGGAAAAATAAGTTACAAGTCGTTTTTGTAAAGGTAGTCATTTCAGTCGAAAGAACGACATCTTGATGACCATTTTGAAAAACATACTTTCACTTTGAGTTTAACCATGATTTTTGGATATAGTTTCATGTTCATAAGAAAAATCATTTTTCCAGAAGTATAGATTTTAAATCAAAGTTCTTCTTAGCTTTTAATTATCCCAACCAAAACAGCCCCCGGTTTTACTACGACGGCGTATATCCAGTTTTATGGTGTTTATCGTGTTTCCGGGTTTTAAATCATTAAGTTAGCATATCATATAGATATAGAACATGTGTTTAGTTGATTTTAAAAGTCTAGTTAGAAGGATTAACTTTATTTGCGAACAAGTTTAGAATTAACTAAACTATGTTCTAGTGATTACAAGTTTATAACGTTGAATAAGACAGCTTTTTATGTATGAATCGAATGATGTTATGAACATCATTACTACCTAAAGTTCCTTGGATAAACCTACTGGAAATGAGAAAAATGGATCTAGCTTCAAAGGATCCTTGGATGGCTTGAAAGTTCTTGAAGCAGAATCATGACACGAAAACAATTTCAAGTAAGATTTCCACTCGAAATAAGATTGTTATAGTTATAGAAATTGAATTAAAGTTTGAATATGATTATTACCTTGTATTAGAAAGATAACCTAATGTAAGTAACAAAGGTTTCTTGATCTTGGATGATTACTTGGAATGGATTTAGAAAACTTGGAAGTAAACTTGCAATCTTGGAAGTATTCTTGATTTTATGAAACTAGAACTTTTGGAATTTTTGAAGAACACTTAGAACTTGAAGATAGAACTTGAGAGAGATCAATTAGATGAAGAAAATTGAAGAATGAAAGTGTTTGTAGGTGTTTTTGGTCGTTGGTGTATGGATTAGATATAAAGGATATGTAATTTTGTTTTCATGTAAATAAGTCATGAATGATTACTCATATTTTTGTAATTTTATGAGATATTTCATGCTAGTTGCCAAATGATGGTTCCCACATGTGTTAGGTGACTCACATGGGCTGTTAAGAGCTGATCATTGGAGTGTATATACCAATAGTACATACATCTAAAAGCTGTGTATTGTACGAGTACGAATACGGGTGCATACGAGTAGAATTGTTGATGAAACTGAACGGGGATGTAATTGTAAGCATTTTTGTTAAGTAGAAGTATTTTGATAAGTGTATTGAAGTCTTTAAAAAGTGTATGAATACATATTAAAACACTACATGTATATACATTTTAACTGAGTCGTTAAGTCATCGTTAGTCGTTACATGTAAGTGTTGTTTTGAAACCTTTAGGTTAACGATCTTGTTAAGTGTTGTTAACCCAATGTTTATAATATCAAATGAGATTTTAAATTATTATATTATCATGATATTATGATGTATAAATATCTCTTAATATGATATATATACATTAAATGTCGTTACAACGATAATCGTTACATATATGTCTCGTTTCAAAATCATTAAGTTAGTAGTCTTGTTTTTACATATGTAGTTCATTGTTAATATACTTAATGATATGTTTACTTATCATAATATCATGTTAACTATATATATATCCATATATATGTCATCATATAGTTTTTACAAGTTTTAACGTTCGTGAATCACCGGTCAACTTGGGTGGTCAATTGTCTATATGAAACCTATTTCAATTAATCAAGTCTTAACAAGTTTGATTGCTTAACATGTTGGAAACACTTAATCATGTAAAATAACAATTTCATTTAATATATATATAAACATGGAAAAGTTCGGGTCACTACAGTACCTACCCGTTAAATAAATTTCGTCCCGAAATTTTAAGCAGTTAGAGGTGTTGACGTATCTTCTGGAAATAAATGCGGGTATTTCTTCTTCATTTGATCTTCACGCTCCCAGGTGAACTCGGGTCCTCTACGAGCATTCCATCGAACCTTAACAATCGGTATCTTGTTTTGTTTAAGTCTCTTAACCTCACGATCCATTATTTCGACGGGTTCTTCAATGAATTGAAGTTTTTCGTTGATTTGGATTTCATCTAACGGAATAGTGAGATCTTCTTTAGCAAAACATTTCTTCAAATTCGAGACGTGGAAAGTGTTATGTACAGCTGCGAGTTGTTGAGGTAATTCAAGTCGGTAAGCTTCTGGTCCGACACGATCAATAATCTTGAATGGTCCAATATACCTTGGATTTAATTTCCCTCGTTTACCAAATCGAACAACGCCTTTCCAAAGTGCAACTTTAAGCATGACCATCTCTCCAATTTCAAATTCTATATCTTTTCTTTTAATGTCAGCGTAGCTCTTTTATCGACTTTGGGCGGTTTTCAACCGTTGTTGAATTTGGATGATCTTCTCGGTAGTTTCTTGTATTATCTCCGGACCCGTAATCTGTCTATCCCCCACTTCACTCCAACAAATCGGAGACCTGCACTTTCTACCATAAAGTGCTTCAAACGGCGCCATCTCAAAGCTTGAATGGTAGCTGTTGTTGTAGGAAAATTCTGCTAACGGTAGATGTCGATCCCAACTGTTTCCAAAATCAATAACACATGCTCGTAGCATGTCTTCAAGCGTTTGTATCGTCCTTTCGCTCTGCCCATCAGTTTGTGGATGATAGGCAGTACTCATGTCTAGACGAGTTCCTAATGCTTGTTGTAATGTCTGCCAGAGTCTTGAAATAAATCTGCCATCCCTATCAGAGATAATAGAGATTGGTATTCCATGTCTGGAGACGACTTCCTTCAAATATAGTCGTGCTAACTTCTCCATCTTGTCATCTTCTCTTATTGGCAGGAAGTGTGCTGATTTGGTGAGACGATCAACTATTACCCAAATAGTATCAAAACCACTTGCAGTCCTTGGCAATTTAGTGATGAAATCCATGCTAATGTTTTCCCATTTCCATTCCGGGATTTCGGGTTGTTGAAGTAGACCTGATGGTTTCTGATGCTCAGCTTTGACCTTAGAACACGTCAAACATTCTCCTATGTATTTAGCAACATCGGCTTTCATACCCGGCCACCAAAAATGTTTCTTGAGATCCTTGTACATCTTCCCCGTTCCAGGATGTATTGCGTATCTGGTTTTATGAGCTTCTCTAAGTACCATTTCTCTCATATCTCCAAATTTTGGTACCCAAATCCTTTCAGCCCTATACCGGGGTCCGTCTTCCCGAATATTAAGATGCTTCTCCGATCCTTTGGGTATTTCATCCTTTAAATTTCCCTCTTTTAAAACTCCTTGTTGCGCCTCCTTTATTTAAGTAGTAAGGTTATTGTGAATCATTATATTCATAGATTTTACTCGAATGGGTTCTCTGTCCTTCCTGCTCAAGGCGTCGGCTACCACATTTGCCTTCCCTGGGTGGTAACGAATCTCAAAGTCGTAATCATTCAACAATTCAATCCACCTACGCTGCCTCATATTCAGTTGTTTCTGATTAAATATGTGTTGAAGACTTTTGTGGTCGGTATATATAATACTTTTGACCCCATATAAGTAGTGCCTCCAAGTCTTTAATGCAAAAACAACCGCGCCTAATTCCAAATCATGCGTAGTATAATTTTGCTCGTGAATCTTCAATTGTCTAGACGCATAAGCAATCACCTTCGTTCGTTGCATTAATACACAACCGAGACCTTGCTTTGATGCGTCACAATAAATCACAAAATCATCATTCCCTTCAGGCAATGACAATATAGGTGTCGTAGTTAGCTTTTTCTTCAATAACTGAAATGCTTTCTCTTGTTCATCCTTCCATTCAAATTTCTTCCCTTTATGCGTTAATGCAGTCAAGGGTTTTGCTATTCTGAAAAGTCTTGGATGAACCTTCTGTAGTAACCAGCTAGTCCTAAAAACTGGCGTATGTGTTTCGGAATTTTCGGGGTTTCCCACTGTTTAACAGTTTCTATCTTTGCCGGATCCACATTAATACCTTCTTTGTTCACTATGTGACCGAGGAATTGAACTTCTTCCAACCAAAATGCACACTTTGAAAATTTAGCGTACAATTCTTCCTTCCTCAATACTTCTAACACCTTTCTCAAATGTTCACCGTGTTCTTGGTCATTCTTTGAGTAAATAAGTATGTCATCAATGAAAACAATGACAAACTTGTCAAGGTATGGTCCACACACTCGGTTCATAAGGTCCATGAACACAGCTGGTGCATTAGTTAAACCAAACGGCATGACCATAAACTCGTAATGACTGTAACGTGTTCTGAAAGCAGTCTTTGGAATATCATCTTCTTTCACCCTCATTTGATGATACCCGGAACGTAAGTCAATCTTTGAATAAACAGACGAGCCTTGTAGTTGATCAAATAAGTCGTTGATTCTCGGTAGTGGGTAGCAGTTCTTGATGGTAAGTTTGTTCAACTCTCTGTAGTCGATACACAACCTGAATGTACCATCTTTCTTCTTGACAAACAAAACAGGAGCTCCCCACGGTGATGTGCTTGGTCGAATGAAACCACGCTCTAAAAGTTCTTGTAATTGGCTTTGCAGTTCTTTCATCTCGCTGGGTGCGAGTCTGTAAGGAGCACGAGCTATTGGTGCAGCTCCTGGTACAAGATCTATTTGAAATTCAACGGATCGATGTGGGGGTAATCCCGGTAATTCTTTCGGAAATACATCGGGAAATTCTTTTGCGACGGGAACATCATTGATGCTCTTTTCTTCAGTTTGTACTTTCTCGACGTGTGCTAGAATAGCATAGCAACCTTTTCTTATTAGTTTTTGTGCCTTCAAATTACTAATAAGATGTAGCTTTGTGTTGCCCTTTTCTCCGTACACCATTAAGGGTTTTCCTTTTTCTCGTATAATGCGAATTGCATTTTTGTAATAAACGATCTCTGCTTTCACTTCTTTCAACCAGTCCATACCGATTATCACATCAAAACTCCCTAACTCTACTGGTATCAAGTCAATCTTAAATGTTTCGCTAACCAGTTTAATTTCTCGATTTCGACATATATTATCTGCTGAAATTAATTTACCATTTGCTAATTCGAGTAAAAATTTACTATCCAAAGGCGTCAATGGACAACTTAATTTAGCACAAAAATCTCTACTCATATAGCTTCTATCCGTACCCGAATCAAATAAAACGTAAGCAGATTTATTGTCAATAAGAAACGTACCCGTAACAAGCTCCAGGTCTTCCTGTGCCTCTGCCGCATTAATATTGAAAACTCTTCCGCGGCCTTGTCCATTCGTGTTCTCCTGGTTCGGGCAATTTCTAATAATGTGGCCCGATTTTCCACATTTATAACAAACTACATTGGCATAACTTGCTCCGACACTACTTGCTCCGCCATTACTCGTTCCGACACCATTTGTTCCTTTCGTTCTGTTAACCCCTGGTCCGTAGACCTCACACTTCGCCGCGCTATGACCATTTCTTTTACACTTGTTGCAAAATTTGGTGCAGAACCCCGAGTGATACTTTTCACACCTTTGGCATAGCTGCTTCTGATTGTTGTTGTTGTTGCGATTGTTATTGTTGTTGGGACGATTGTTGTAGTTGTTGTTGTTGTTGTTGTTGTTGTTGTTGTTGTTGTTGTTGTTGTTGTTGTTGTTGTTGTTGTTGTTGGGCCGTTTGTTGTAGTTGCGATTGATGTTGCGATTGTTGGGATAATTGTTGCGATTATTATTGTAATTGATGTTGTTGTTGTATTGGTGATTCTTATCACCGTTTTCCTCCCCCTTTCTTTTGACTTGCTTCACATTGGCCTCTTCAGCCGTCTGTTCTTTAATTCTTTCCTCAATCTGGTTCACTAGTTTGTGAGCTATTCTACATGCCTGTTGTATGGAGGCGGGCTCGTGTGAACTTATATCTTCTTGGATTCTTTCCGGTAATCCTTTCACAAATGCGTCGATCTTCTCTTCCTCATCTTCGAACGCTCCCGGACACAATAGGCACAATTCTGTGAATCGTCTTTCGTACGTGGTAATATCAAATCCTTGGGTTCGTAACCCTCTAAGTTCTGTCTTGAGCTTATTGACCTCGGTTCTGGAACGGTACTTCTCGTTCATCAAGTGCTTGAATGCTGACCACGGTAGTGCGTAAGCATCATCTTGTCCCACTTGATCTAGATAGGTATTCCACCATGTTAACGCAGAACCTGTGAAGGTATGCGTAGCGTACTTCACTTTGTCCTCTTCAGTACACTTACTTATGGCAAACACCGATTCGACCTTCTCGGTCCACCGTTTCAATCCGATCGGTCCTTCGGTTCCATCAAATTCCAAAGGTTTGCAGGCAGTGAATTCTTTGTAGGTGCATCCTACACGTTTTTCTGTACTGCTAGATCCAAGGTTATTGTTGGTATGTAGCGCAGCCTGTACTGCGGCTATGTTTGAAGCTAGAAAAGTACGGAATTCCTCTTCATTCATATTCACGGTGGGTCGAGTAGTCGGTGCCATTTCCTTCAAAATAGTCAAATGGAACAAGTTAATCATACCGAATATTAAGAGTAGTTAATACTATTTCGTAGCATAATATGAACTCATTTATAAAAGCTTTTTCTTCATATTAGCGTTATATAAGTTTAAATTCGGGTAGTACCTACCCGTTAAGTTCATACTTAGTAGCTAATATACAATTCAACTACTACAATTCTATATGAAAAACTGATTATAATAATATTTCGCGTTCAAACTTTTATACAATATTTTACAAACTTACAATACCGCTTATTTTACATAAAGCATGAAATATAGCACACAATAACTTTGGTACAAGATAGTTGTGAAGATAATTCTAGCTAGTACACAAGTCGTTCAGCAAAGGCAATAAAGACACGTAATTCATACGTCCAGAAACAAGTCATGCATTCTGGTTTTACTAGGACTACTTCCCATCCTTAGTCTTGTGGAACATAACTGTTATGGCTGTTGATAAGACAGCGTGTTGTAACGTCGTCAAAGGGACGAGGGTTACGTAATGACCAACAGTCTCGTAATAACCTAAAAACCTCATTTCTTACCCCAATTACCGACTCCGTCACTTGTGGGAACGTTTTGTTTAATAGTTGTAGCCCGATGTTCTTTTTCTCACTTTGGTGAGAAGCGAACATTACTAACCCGTAAGCATAGCATGCTTCTTTATGTTGCATGTTAGCCGCTTTTTCTAAATCATGAAGTCCTATATTCGGATACATTGAGTCAAAATAATTTCTTAACCCGTTGCGTAAAATAGCATTTGGGTTCCCCGCAATATATGCGTCAAAGTAAACACATCGTAACTTATGGGTTTCCCAATGTGATATCCCCCATCTTTCAAACGAAAGTCTCTTATAAACCAAGACATTCTTGGAACGTTCTTCGAATGTCTTACAAACTGATCTCGCCTTAAATAGTTGTGCCGAGGAATTCTGACCGACTCTAGACAAGATTTCATCAATCATGTCTCCGGGTAGGTCTCTTAAAATATTGGGTTGTCTATCCATTTTGTGTTTTTAAACTGTAAAATAGACAAGAGTTAGATTCATAAAAAAATACTTATTAATACAAGCAATTTTTACATATATCATAAAGCATAAGCACACTATATTACATATATTACACCACACGAATACAACTATCTTATTCCGACTCGCTCGTTTCTTCTTCTTCGGTTTTGGTTCGTTTTGCCAAGTTTCTAGGGATATATGATGTTCCCCTAATACTAGCTGTCGTTTTCCATATTAGTTTAGAAAAACCTGGTGGTTTAGAGGTTCCCGGGTCATTGTTACAACTTAAGGGCTTCGGGGGTTGACGATACATATAAAGTTCATCGGGGTTGGATTTAGATTTCTCTATTTTTATGCCCTTTCCCTTATTATTTTCTTTTGCCTTTTTAAATTCAGTTGGGGTAATTTCTATAACATCATCGGAATTCTCGTCGGAATCCGATTCATCGGAGAATTGGTAATCCTCCCAATATTTTGCTTCCTTGGCGGAAACACCATTGACCATAATTAACCTTGGTCGGTTGGTTGAGGATTTTCTTTTACTTAATCGTTTTATTATTTCCCCCACCGGTTCTATTTCCTCCTCCGGTTCCTCCTCTTCCGGTTCTGATTCTTCTTCCGGTTCTGATTCTTCTTCCGGTTCCTCTTCGGGAACTTGTGAATCAGTCCAATATATATTCGACTCTTCGTTATTATTAGGTGAGTCAATGGGATTTGTGCTAGAGGTTGACATCTATCACACAATATCAAACATGTTAAGATATTAATATATCACATAATATATACATGTTAATAATATATAGTTTCCAACAAAAATGTTAAGCAATCATTTTTAAAGAAAATACGGTCGAAGTCCAGACTCACTATTGCATCCTAACAAACTCGATAAGACACACTAATGCAAATTTTCTGGTTCTCTAAGACCAACGCTCGAATACCAACTGAAATGTCCCGTTCTTATTGATTAAAAACGTTCCATATTAATTGATTTCGTTGCGAGGTTTTGACCTCTATATGAGACGTTTTTCAAAGACTGCATTCATTTTTAAAACAAACCATAACCTTTATGTAGTGACCCGAACTTTTCCATGTTTATATATATTAATTGAGATTGATATTTACATGATTAAATGTTTCCAACATGTTAAGCAATCAAACTTGTTAAGACTTGATTAATTGAAATATGTTTCATATAGACAATTGACCACCCAAGTTGACCGGTGATTCACGAACGTTAAAACTTGTAAAAACTATATGATGACATATATATGGATATATATATAGTTAACATGATACTATGATAAGTAAACATATCATTAAGTATATCAACAATGAACTACATATGTAAAAACAAGACTACTAACTTAATGATTTTTAAACGAGACATATATGTAACGATTATCGTTGTAAAGACATTTAATGTATATATATCATATTAAGAGATATTCATATATGATAATATCATGATAAAATAATAATTTAAAATCTCATTTGATATTATAAACATTGGGTTAACAACATTTAACAAGATCGTTAACCTAAAGGTTTCAAAACAACACTTACATGTAACGACTAACGATGACTTAACGACTCAGTTAAAATGTATATACATGTAGTGTTTTAATATGTATTTATACACTTTTGAAAGACTTCAATACACTTATCAAAATACTTCTACTTAACAAAAATGCTTACAATTACATCCTCGTTCAGTTTCATCAACAATTCTACTCGTATGCACCCGTATTCGTACTCGTACAATACACAGCTTTTAGATGTATGTACTATTGGTATATACACTCCAATGATCAGCTCTTAGCAGCCCATGTGAGTCACCTAACACATGTGGGAACCATCATTTGGCAACTAGCATGAAATATCTCATAAAATTACAAAAATATGAGTAATCATTCATGACTTATTTACATGAAAACAAAATTACATATCCTTTATATCTAATCCATACACCAACGACCAAAAACACCTACAAACACTTTCATTCTTCAATTTTCTTCATCTAATTGATCTCTCTCAAGTTCTATCTTCAAGTTCTAAGTGTTCTTCATAAATTCCAAAAGTTCTAGTTTCATAAAATCAAGAATACTTTCAAGTTTGCTAGCTCACTTTCAATCTTGTAAGGTGATCATACAACCTCAAGAAATCTTTGTTTCTTACAGTAGGTTATCATTCTAATACAAGGTAATAATCATATTCAAACTTTGGTTCAATTTCTATAACTATAACAATCTTATTTCAAGTGATGATCTTACTTGAACTTGTTTTCGTGTCATGATTCTGCTTCAAGAACTTCGAGCCATCCAAGGATCCATTGAAGCTAGATCCATTTTTCTCTTTTCTAGTAGGTTTATCCAAGGAACTTAAGGTAGTAATGATGTTCATAACATCATTCGATTCATACATATAAAGCTATCTTATTCGAAGATTTAAACTTGTAATCACTAGAACATAGTTTAGTTAATTCTAAACTTGTTCGCAAACAAAAGTTAATCCTGCTAACTTGACTTTTAAAATCAACTAAACACATGTTCTATATCTATATGATATGCTAACTTAATGATTTAAAACCTGGAAACACGAAAAACACCGTAAAATCGGATTTACGCCGTCGTAGTAACACCGCGGGCTGTTTTGGGTTAGTTAATTAAAAACTATGATAAACTTTGATTTTAAAGTTGTTATTCTGAGAAAATGATTTTTATTATGAACATGAAACTATATCAAAAATTATGATTAAACTCAAAGTGGAAGTATGTTTTCTAAAATGGTCATCTAGACGTCGTTCTTTCGACTGAAATGACTACCTTTACAAAAACGACTTGTAACTTATTTTTCCGACTATAAACCTATAATTTTCTGTTTAGATTCATAAAATAGAGTTCAATATGAAACCATAGCAATTTGATTCACTCAAAACGGATTTAAAATGAAGAAGTTATGGGTAAAACAAGATTGGATAATTTTTCTCATTTTAGCTACGTGAAAATTGGTAACAAATCTATTCCAACCATAACTTAATCAACTTGTATTGTATATTATGTAATCTTGAGATACCATAGACACGTATACAATGTTTCGACCTATCATGTCGACACATCTATATATATTTCGGAACAACCATAGACACTCTATATGTGAATGTTGGAGTTAGCTATACAGGGTTGAGGTTGATTCCAAAATATATATAGTTTGAGTTGTGATTAATACTGAGATACGTATACACTGGGTCGTGGATTGATTCAAGATAATATTTATCGATTTATTTCTGTACATCTAACTGTGGACAACTAGTTGTAGGTTACTAACGAGGACAGCTGACTTAATAAACTTAAAACATCAAAATATATTAAAAGTGTTGTAAATATATTTTGAACATACTTTGATATATATGTATATATTGTTATAGGTTCGTGAATCAACCAGTGGCCAAGTCTTACTTCCCGACGAAGTAAAAATCTGTGAAGGTGAGTTATAGTCCCACTTTTAAAATCTAATATTTTTGGGATGAGAATACATGCAGGTTTTATAAATGATTTACAAAATAGACACAAGTACGTGAAACTACATTCTATGGTTGAATTATCGAAATCGAATATGCCCTTTTTATTAAGTCTGGTAATCTAAGAATTAGGGAACAGACACCCTAATTGACGCGAATCCTAAAGATAGATCTATTGGGCCTAACAAACCCCATCCAAAGTACCGGATGCTTTAGTACTTCGAAATTTATATCATATCCGAAGGGTGTCCCGGAATGATGGGGATATTCTTATATATGCATCTTGTTAATGTCGGTTACCAGGTGTTCACCATATGAATGATTTTTATCTCTATGTATGGGATGTGTATTGAAATATGAAATCTTGTGGTCTATTGTTACGATTTGATATATATAGGTTAAACCTATAACTCACCAACAGTTTTGTTGACGTTTAAAGCATGTTTATTCTCAGGTGAATATTAAGAGCTTCCGCTGTTGCATACTAAAATAAGGACAAGATTTGGAGTCCATGTTTGTATGATATTGTGTAAAAACTGCATTCAAGAAACTGATTTCGATGTAACATATTTGTATTGTAAACCATTATGTAATGGTCGTGTGTAAACATGATATTTTAGATTATCATTATTTGATAATCTACGTAAAGCTTTTTAAACCTTTATTTATGAAATAAAGGTTATGGTTTGTTTTAAAAATGAATGCAGTCTTTGAAAAACGTCTCATATAGAGGTCAAAACCTCGCAACGAAATCAATTAATATGGAACGTTTTTAATAAATAAGAACGGGACATTTCAGTTGGTATCAGAGCGTTGGTCTTAGAGAACCAGAATTTTTCATTAGTGTGTCTTATCGAGTTTGTTAGGATGCATTAGTGAGTCTGGACTTCGACCGTGTTTACTTGAAAAATGATTGCTTAACAAATTTTGTTGGAAACTATATATTTTTAACATGTGAATATTATGTGATATATTAATCTCTTAACGCGTTTGATATTATGTGATAGATGTCTACCTCTAGAACAAGTCCCATTGACTCACCTAATAATAATGAAGAGTCAAATGTAAATTGGAATGATTCGTGGACTGATTCACAAGTTCCCGAAGAGGAACCGGAAGAAGAGTCGGAACCGGAAGAAGAATCGGAACCGGAAGAAGAATCGGAACCGGATGAAGAAATAGAACCGGTGGGGGAAATAATAAAACGGTTAAGTAAAAGAAAATCCTCAACCAACCGACCAAGGTTAATTATGGTCAATGGTGTTTCCGCCAAGGAAGCAAAATATTGGGAGGATTACCAATTCTCCGATGAATCGGATTCCGACGAGAATTCCGATGATGTTATAGAAATTACCCCAACTGAATTTAAAAAGGCAAAAGAAAATAATAAGGGAAAGGGCATAAAAATAGAGAAATCTAATTCCAACCCCGATGAACTTTATATGTATCGTCAACGCCCGAAGTCCTTAAGTTGTAACAATGACCCGGGAACCTCTAAACCACCAGGTTTTTCTAAACCAATGTGGACAACGATGGCTCGTATTAGGGGAACATCATATATCCCTAGAAACTTGGCAAAACGAACCAAAACCGAAGAAGAAGAAACGAGCGAGTCGGAATAAGATAGTTGTATTCGTGTGGTGTAATATATGTAATATAGTGTTCTTATGCTTTATGATATATGTAAAAATTGCTTGTATTAATAAGTATTTTTTTATGAATCTAAATCTTGTCTATTTTACAGTTTAAAAACACAAAATGGATAGACAACCCAATATTTTAAGAGACCTACCCGGAGACATGATTGATGAAATCTTGTCTAGAGTCGGCCAGAATTCCTCGGCACAACTATTTAAGGCGAGATCAGTTTGTAAGACATTCGAAGAACGTTCCAAGAATGTCTTGGTTTATAAGAGACTTTCGTTTGAAAGATGGGGGATATCACATTGGGAAACCCATAAGTTACGATGTGTTTACTTTGACGCATATATTGCGGGGAACCCAAATGCTATTTTACGCAACGGGTTAAGAGATTATTTTGACTCAATATATCCGAATATTGGACTTCGTGATTTAGAAAAAGCGGCTAACATGCAACATAAAGAAGCATGTTATGCTTACGGATTAGTAATGTTCGCTTCTCACCAAAGTGAGAACAAGAACATCGGGCTACAACTATTAAACAAAACGTTTCCACAAGTGACGGAGTCGGTAATTGGGGTAAGAAATGAGGTTTTTAGATTATTACGGGACTGTTGTACATTACGTAACCCTCGTCCCTTTGACGACGTTACAACACGCTGTCTTATCAACGGCCATAACGGTTATGTTGCACAAGACCAAGGATGGGAAGTAGTCCTAGTAAAACCAGAATGCATGACTTGTTTCTGGACGTATGAATTACGTGTCTTTATTGCCTTTGCTGAACGACTTGTGTACTAGCTAGAATTATCTTCACAACTATCTTGTATCAAAGTCATTGTGTGCTATATTTCATGCTTTATGTAAAATAAGCGGTATTGTAAGTTTGTAAAATATTGTATAAAAGTTTGAACGCGAAATATTATTATAATCAGTTTTTCATATAGAATTGTAGTAGTTGAATTGTATATTAGCTACTAAGTATGAACTTAACGGGTAGGTACTACCCGAATTTAAACTTATAAAACGCTAATATGAAGAAAAAACTTTTATAAATGAGTTCATATTATGCTACGAAATACTATTAACTACTCTTAATATTCTATATGATTAACTTGTTCCATTTGACTATTTTGAAGGAAATGGCACCGACTACTCGACACACCGTGAATATGAATGAAGAGGAATTATGTACTTTTCTAGCTTCAAACATAGCCGCAGTACAGGCTGCGCTACATACCAAAAATAACCTTGGATCTAGCAGTACAGGAAATCGTGTAAGATGCACCTACAAAGAATTTACTGCCTGCAAACCTTTGGAATTTGATGGAACCGAAGGACCGATCGGATTGAAACGGTGGACCGAAAAGGTTGAATCAGTGTTTGCCATAAGTAAGTGTACTGAAGAGGACAAAGTGAAGTACGCTACGCATACCTTCACAGGTTCTGCGTTAACATGGTGGAATACCTATCTAGAGCAAGTGGGACAAGATGATGCGTACGCACTACCGTGGTCAGCATTCAAACACTTGATGAACGAGAAGTACCGTCCCAGAACCGAGGTCAATAAGCTCAAGATAGAACTTAGAGGGTTACGAACCCAAGGATTTGATATTACCACGTACGAAAGACGATTCACAGAATTGTGCCTATTGTGTCCGGGAGCGTTCGAAGATGAGGAAGAGAAGATCGACGCGTTTGTGAAAGGATTACCAGAAAGAATCCAAGAAGATATAAGTTCACACGAGCCCGCCTCCATACAACAGGCATATAGAATGGCTCAAAAACTAGTGAACCAGATTGAGGAAAGAATTAAAGAACAGACGGCTGAAGAGGCCAATGTTAAGCAAGTCAAAAGAAAGTGGGAGGAAAACGGTGATAAGAATCACCAATACAACAACAACAGCAATTACAATAATAATCGCAACAATTATCCCAACAATCGCAAAATCAATCGCAACTACAACAAACGGCCCAACAACAACAACAACAACAACAACAACAACAACTACAACAATCATCCCAACAACAATAACAACCGCAACAACAACAACAATCAGAAGCAGCTATGCTAAAGGTGTAAAAAGTATCACTCGGGGTTCTGCACCAAATTTTGCAACAAGTGTAAAAGAAATGGTCATAGCGCGACGAAGTGTGAGGTCTACGGACCAGGGGTTAACAGAACGAAAGGAACAAATGGTGTCTGAACGAGTAATGGCGGAGTAAGTAGTGTCGGAGCAAGTTATGCCAATGTAGTTTGTTATAAATGTGGAAAACCGGGCCACATTATTAGAAATTGCCCGAACCAGGAGAACACGAATGGACAAGGCAGCGGAAGAATTTTCAATATTAATGCGGCAGAGGCACAGGAAGACCCGGAGCTTGTTACGGGTACGTTTCTTATTGACAATAAATCTGCTTACGTTTTATTTGATTCGGGTGCGGATAGAAGCTATATGAGTAGAGATTTTTGTACTAAATTAAGTTGTCCATTGACGCCGTTGGATAGTAAATTTTTACTCGAATTAGCAAACGGTAAATTAATTTCAGCAGATAATATATGCCGGAATCGAGAAATTAAACTGGGTAGCGAAATATTTAAGATTGATTTGATACCAGTAGAGTTAGGGAGTTTTGATGCAATAGTTGGCATGGACTGGCTGAAGAAGGTGAAAGCAGAGATCGTATGGACTGGCTGAAGAAGGTGAAAGCAGAGATCGTATATTATAAAAATGCAATTCGCATTGTACGAGAAGAAGGAGAACCCTTAACGGTGTACGGAGAAAAGGGCAACATGAAGCTACATCTTATTAGTATTTTGAAGGCACAAAAACTAATAAGAAAAGGATGCTATGCTGTTCTAGCACACGTCGAGAAAGTACAAACTGAAGAAAAGAGCATCAATGATGTTCCCGTCGCAAAAGAATTTCCCGATGTATTTTCGAAAGAATTACCGGGACTACCTCCACATCGATCTGTTGAATTTCAAATTGATCTTGTACCAGGAGCTGCACCAATAGCTCGTGCTCCTTATAGACTCGCACCCAGCGAGATGAGAGAACTGCAAAGTCAACTGCAAGAACTATTAGAACGTGGTTTCATTCGACCAAGCACATCACCATGGGGAGCTCCTGTTTTGTTTGTCAAGAAGAAGGATGGTACATTTAGGTTATGTATTGACTACAGAGAGTTGAACAAACTTACCATCAAAAACCGTTATCCACTGCCGAGAATTGACGACTTATTTGATCAACTACAAGGCTCATAGGTTTATTCGAAGATCGATTTACGTTCTGGATATCATCAAATGCGAGTAAAGGAGGATGATATTCCAAAAACTGCTTTTAGGACGCGTTATGGTCATTACGAGTTTATGGTTATGCCGTTTGGATTGACTAACGCACCAGCTGTGTTCATGGACCTTATGAACCGAGTGTGTGGGCTATATCTTGACAAGTTTGTCATTGTTTTCATCGATGACATACTTATTTACTCAAAGAATGATCAAGAGCACGAAGAACATTTGAGAAAAGTGCTAGAAGTATTGAGGAAAGAAAAACTGCACGCTAAGTTTTCAAAGTGTGCATTTTGGTTGGAAGAAGTTCAATTCCTCGGTCACATAGTGAACAAAGAAGGTATCCAGGTGGACCCGGCAAAGATTGAAACCATTGAAAAGTGGGAAACCCCAAAAACTCCGAAGCATATACGTCAATTTTTAGGATTGGCTGGTTACTACAGAAGATTCATCCAAGATTTCTCCAAAATAGCAAAACCCTTGACTGCATTAACGCATAAAGGGAAGAAATTTGAATGGAAGGATGAACAAGAGAAGGCGTTTCAATTATTGAAGAAAAAGCTAACTACGGCACCTATATTGTCATTGCCTGAAGGGAATGATGATTTTGTGATTTATTGTGACGCATCAAAGCAAGGTCTCGGTTGTGTATTAATACAACGGACGAAGGTGATTGCTTATGTGTCTAGACAATTGAAGATTCACGAGCAAAATTATACGACGCATGATTTGGAATTAGGCGCGGTTGTTTTTGCATTAAAGACTTGGAGGCACTACTTATATGGGGTCAAAAGTATTATATATACCGACCACAAAAGTCTTCAACACATATTTAATCAGAAACAACTGAATATGAGGCAGTGTAGGTGGATTGAATTGTTGAATGATTATGACTTTGAGATTCGTTACCACCCGGGGAAGGCAAATGTGGTAGCCGACGCCTTGAGCAGAAAGGACAGAGAACCCATTCGAGTAAAATCTATGAATATAATGATTCACACTAACCTTACTACTCAAATAAAGGAGGCGCAACAAGGAGTTTTAAAAGAGGGAAATTTAAAGGATGAAATACCCAAAGGATCGGAGAAGCATCTTAATATTCGGGAAGACGGAACTCGGTATAGGGCTGAAAGGATTTGGGTACCAAAATTTGGAGATATGAGAGAAATGGTACTTAGAGAAGCTCATAAAACCAGATACTCAATACATCCTGGAACGGGGAAGATGTACAAGGATCTCAAGAAACATTTTTGGTGGCCAGGTATGAAAGCCGATGTTGCTAAATACGTAGGGGAATGTTTGACTTGTTCTAAGGTCAAAGCTGAGCATCAGAAACCATCAGGTCTACTTCAACAACCAGAAATCCCGGAATGGAAATGGGAAAACATTACCATCTATTTCATCACTAAATTGCCAAGGACTGCAAGTGGTTTTGATACTATTTGGGTAATAGTTGACCGTCTCACCAAATCAGCACACTTCTTGCCAATAAGAGAAGATGACAAGATGGAGAAGTTAGCACGACTGTATTTGAAGGAAGTCATCTCCAGACATGGAATACCAATCTCTATTATCTCTGATAGGGATGGCAGATTTATTTCAAGATTCTGGCAGACATTACAGCAAGCATTAGGAACTCGTCTAGACATGAGTACTGCCTATCATCCACAAACTGATGGGCAGAGCGAAAGGACGATACAAACACTTGAAGACATGCTACGAGCATGTGTTATTGATTTCGGAAACAGTTGGGATCGACATCTACCATTAGCAGAATTTTCCTACAACAACAACTACCATTCAAGCATTGAGATGGCGCCGTTTGAAGCACTTTATGGTAGAAAGTGCAGGTCTCCGATTTGTTGGAGTGAAGTGGGGGATAGACAGATTACGGGTCCGGAGATTATACAAGAAACTACCGAGAAGATCATCCAAATTCAACAACGGTTGAAAACCGCCCAAAGTTGACAAAAGAGCTACGCTGACATTAAAAGAAAAGATATAGAATTTGAAATTGGAGAGATGGTCATGCTTAAAGTTGCACCTTGGAAAGGCGTTGTTCGATTTGGTAAACGAGGGAAATTAAATCCAAGGTGTATTGGACCATTCAAGATTATTGATCGTGTCTGACCAGTAGCTTACCGACTTGAGTTACCTCAACAACTCGCGGCTGTACATAACACTTTCCACGTCTCGAATTTGAAGAAATGTTTTGCTAAAGAAGATCTCACTATTCCGTTAGATGAAATCCAAATCAACGAAAAACTCCAATTCATCGAAGAACCCGTCAAAATAATGGATCGTGAGGTTAAAAGACTTAAGCAAAACAAGATACCAATTATTAAGGTTCGATGGAATGCTCGTAGAGGACCCGAGTTCACCTGGGAGTGTGAAGATCAGATGAAGAAGAAATACCCGCATCTATTTCCAGAAGATTCGTCAACACCTTCAACAGCTTAAAATTTCGGGACGAAATTTATTTAACGGGTAGGTACTGTAGTGACCCGAACTTTTCCATGTTTATATATATTAATTGAGATTGATATTTACATGATTAAATGTTTCCAACATGTTAAGCAATCAAACTTGTTAAGACTTGATTAATTGAAATATGTTTCATATAGACAATTGACCACCCAAGTTGACCGGTGATTCACGAACGTTAAAACTTGTAAAAACTATATGATGACATATATATGGATATATATATAGTTAACATGATACTATGATAAGTAAACATATCATTAAGTATATCAACAATGAACTACATATGTAAAAACAAGACTACTAACTTAATGATTTTTAAACGAGACATATATGTAACGATTATCGTTGTAAAGACATTTAATGTATATATATCATATTAAGAGATATTCATACATGATAATATCATGATAATATAATAATTTAAAATCTCATTTGATATTATAAACATTGGGTTAACAACATTTAACAAGATCGTTAACCTAAAGGTTTCAAAACAACACTTACATGCAACGACTAACGATGACTTAACGACTCAGTTAAAATGTATATACATATAGTGTTTTAATATGTATTTATAAACTTTTGAAAGACTTCAATACACTTATCAAAATACTTCTACTTAACAAAAATGCTTACAATTACATCCTCGTTCAGTTTCATCAACAATTCTACTCGTATGCACCCGTATTCGTACTCGTACAATACACAGCTTTTAGATATATGTACTATTGGTATATACACTCCAATGATCAGCTCTTAGCAGCCCATGTGAGTCACCTAACACATGTGGGAACCATCATTTGGCAACTAGCATGAAATATCTCATAAAATTACAAAAATATGAGTAATCATTCATGACTTATTTACATGAAAACAAAATTACATATCCTTTATATCTAATCCATACACCAATGACCAAAAACACCTACAAACACTTTCATTCTTCAATTTTCTTCATCTAATTGATCTCTCTCAAGTTCTATCTTCAAGTTCTAAGTGTTCTTCATAAATTCTACAAGTTCTAGTTACATAAAATCAAGAATACTTTCAAGTTTGCTAGCTCACTTCCAATCTTGTAAGGTGATCATCCAACCTCAAGAAATCTTTGTTTCTTACAGTAGGTTATCATTCTAATACAAGGTAATAATCATATTCAAACTTTGGTTCAATTTCTATAACTATAACAATCTTATTTCAAGTGATGATCTTACTTGAATTTGTTTTCGTGTCATGATTCTGCTTCAAGAACTTCGAGCCATCCAAGGATCCGTTGAAGCTAGATCCATTTTTCTCTTTTCCAGTAGGTTTATCCAAGGAACTTAAGGTAGTAATGATGTTCATAACATCATTCGATTCATACATATAAAGCTATCTTATTCGAAGGTTTAAACTTGTAATCACTAGAACATAGTTTAGTTAATTCTAAACTTGTTCGCAAATAAAAGTTAATCCTTCTAACTTGACTTTTAAAATCAACTTAACACATGTTCTATATCTATATGATATGCTAATTTAATGATTTAAAACCCGGAAACACGAAAAACACTGTAAAACCAGATTTACGCCGTCGTAGTAACACCGCGGGCTGTTTTGGGTTAGTTAATTAAAAACTATGATAAACTTTGATTTAAAAGTTGTTATTCTGAGAAAATAATTTTTATTATGAACATAAAACTATATCTAAAAATTATGGTTAAACTCAAAGTGGAAGTATGTTTTCTAAAATGGTCATCTAGACGTCGTTCTTTCGACTGAAATGACTACCTTTACAAAAATGACTTGTAACTTATTTTTCCGACTATAAACCTATACTTTTTCTGTTTAGATTCATAAAATAGAGTTCAATATGAAACCATAGCAATTTGATTCACTCAAAACGGATTTAAAATGAAGAAGTTATGGGTAAAACAAGATTGGATAATTTTTCTCATTTTAGCTACGTGAAAATTGGTAACAAATCTATTCCAACCATAACTTAATCAACTTGTATTGTATATTATGTAATCTTGAGATACCATAGACACGTATACAATGTTTCGACCTATCATGTCGACACATCTATATATATTTCGGAACAACCATAGACACTCTATATGTGAATGTTGGAGTTAGCTATACAGGGTTGAGGTTGATTCCAAAATATATATAGTTTGAGTTGTGATCAATACTGAGATACGTATACACTGGGTCGTGGATTGATTCAAGATAATATTTATCGATGTATTTCTGTACATCTAACTGTGGACAACTAGTTGTAGGTTACTAACGAGGACAGCTGACTTAATAAACTTAAAACATCAAAATATATTAAAAGTGTTGTAAATATATTTTGAACATACTTTGATATATATGTATATATTGTTATAGGTTCGTGAATCAACCAGTGGCCAAGTCTTACTTCCCGACGAAGTAAAAATCTGTGAAAGTGAGTTATAGTCCCACTTTTAAAATCTAATATTTTTGGGATGAGAATACATGCAGGTTTTATAAATGATTTACAAAATAGACACAAGTACGTGAAACTACATTCTATGGTTGAATTATCAAAATCGAATATGCCCCTTTTTATTAAGTCTGGTAATCTAAGAATTAGGGAACAGACACCCTAATTGACGCGAATCCTAAAGATAGATCTATTGGGCCTAACAAACCCCATCCAAAGTACCGGATGATTTAGTACTTCGAAATTTATATCATATCCGAAGGGTGTCCCGGAATGATGGGGATATTCTTATATATGCATCTTGTTAATGTCGGTTACCAGGTGTTCACCATATGAATGATTTTTATCTCTATGTATGGGATGTGTATTGAAATATGAAATCTTGTGGTCTATTATTATGATTTGATATATATAGGTTAAACCTATAACTCACTAACATTTTTGTTGACGTTTTAAGCATGTTTATTCTCAGGTGATTATTAAGAGCTTCCGCTGTCGCATACTTAAATAAGGACGAGATTTGGAGTCCATGCTTGTATGATATTGTGTAAAAACTGCATTCAAGAAACTTATTTTATTGTAACATATTTGTATTGTAAACCATTATGTAATGGTCGTGTGTAAACAGGATATTTTAGATTATCATTATTTGATAATCTACGTAAAGCTTTTTAAACCTTTATTGATGAAATAAAGGTTATGGTTTGTTTTAAAATGAATGTAGTCTTTGAAAAACGTCTCATATAGAGGTCAAAACCTCGCAACGAAATCAATTAATATGGAACGTTTTTAATCAATAAGAACGGGACATTTCAATATCAAGCCCTATGGATCCATATATAACTACTCGCGCTCACCAGTTCTTATAACTGGCAGTTACTAGTTACCAAAGCTAAGGGATTTTCGGTTCAAACTCGGTGTAGAATTTAGTATGTACTTGTATCCATTGCGTTTAAAATAAAGTGCATGTATTCTCAGCCCAAAAATATAGATTGCAAAAGCAATTAAAAAGAGAGCAAATGAAACTCACCTTAGCAGCATATAAAGTCGTTCACCAAAATGTGACCGAAACTCAGATTACCAAATAACCGTAGATCTCAACCTAGAGAACATATGTTGGTCAATAAATGTTTATCAAGCTAGGTCTGGTCATAGTGTATCATAATCCTAATGCTCGAGATCGACATACAAAAGTTATCCAAAGTCGTTTCAAAAGGTCAATTTTGACAATAGTTCAACAAAACGAGACGTAACTTATATAAGGATTCATTTACTCGGTTGGTAATATTCAAAAATCCAATTTATCAATCTTACAAACAAATTGTTTTAAATATTAATTGCAGATTCAAAAGCAATTCTAATTAACGTCAATCATAATTCAGTTGACCATATCTTTTGATTCGTTCATCGAAATTACGCGATTTCTAAATGAAAAGTTATTAATTTTTCGCCAGCTTTCCAAAAACATGTATATCATATACCTTTTACCAGTAATATATGCATTTAATTCGTGATTCATCATAAACTGTTTAACGACAAAATTTAGCATACAAGCATGCATAAATATATATACTCGAGCACTAGCATGGATACACAATTAATAATCAAAAGATAAGATATGAATGCTCACGTATCAATATTGTGATTCAATATTGCAGGAAAGTACGTAGACGCAACAGAGATGATAAACACTAGGTTTGACTTGCGAACAATACCCATGAACGTTACCCGTAACCTTCATAGCTATAATCCATAGTTTCCTTAGCTCTATCCCGCTCGAAAACCCATTTCAAAAGTGACCCGCTCATGACCTCGTCGTAGTATTTTATGTATAATATTTCTAATAATAATAATAAGATTAATAATAATAATATTAATAATATTAATCTTAATAATAATAATAATAATAATAATAATAATAATAATAATAATAATAATAATAATAATAATAATAATAAGAATAAGAATAAGAATAAGAATAAGAATAAGAATAATAATAATAATAATAATAATAATAATAATAATAATAATAATAATAATAATAATAATAATAATAATAATAACAATTATACGAGTAATTGATAGAGAGATTGAGAGATGTGTGTGTGCAAAAACAGAAATCGACCGAATTTATAGATGTTGCCTGCCCAGCCTTCCCATGCGATCGCATGGCCTCTTTTTCCAGCTCAGATTCGTTTTATCGTGTTGCTTGTCGACATATTTAAATATTAATATAATATATATAATTTATATAATTAATTATATATTATATTATATTCACGTGCATAGTTGACTTGTAATTTTTGGTCCGTTGTCACTCGACTTATGTCCCGGTTCCGGTTTCTCGAATGCATTTTCGTACGCTTAGAAAACTAGTACTTTTCGTTACGCGGCGTGTACCTTTATCAAAAATTAAACTTAATCATTGATAAACTATGCCACTCGAAGTGTAGCTTTAATCAATTAAGTGTTTTGGTTATTTGCTTCTATAAATCATCGTCTCTTACTATATACATATACATATATACATTTTCATTTTGAAATAGTATTTTACTATAGCAAAGTTACTGTAGAAAAGTTTTTTTTACTGTAGTAAATAGTGATTTTCGAAAACACTGTAGCTTTTCGGGTACTGTAGCAATTCGAAAATACTGTAGCAAATTAATGTTTTACTGGTTCATCTTAAACGCTTTAGT
The DNA here is from genome assembly GCF_046630445.1 of Rutidosis leptorrhynchoides. Lineage (NCBI taxonomy): Eukaryota > Viridiplantae > Streptophyta > Magnoliopsida > Asterales > Asteraceae > Rutidosis > Rutidosis leptorrhynchoides. The sequence goes on along the minus strand of NC_092339.1, from coordinate 75,522,136 downwards.
TAACTTATCTAAATATCAATCGAATCAATAATCGAATGTTACTATCGTTTACTAAATAACTTGAAATTATATATATATGTATATATCTTTATTTAATATACATAAATCAATTTTTAAATACACATTGCAAGTTATTTATGAATAATTAATACTCTAATTTATATATATATATATATATATATATATATATATATATATATATATATATATATATATATATATATATATCTATTTACAAATAGATGTTCGTGAATCGCCGGTCAATAGTCAAAGGTTAACTGAATATATTAAATTAGTTCAAAATTTTTGAGAATCAATATTACAGACTTTGCTTATCGTGTCGGAAACGTTATAGATTAAGTTTAAATTTGGTCAGAAATTTCCGGGTCATCACAGTTGCTTTGGAAGATTTTGCTTTTGGATTAGACTTAGGATTGGGTAGTGCAATTCCAATCACCATGCTCGGTCTTTTGTTGTGTTTAAACGAAACGGGTCGAAATTGTCATGTTCATGTAATTATGGGTCGTTGGAGTCCCAAGGGTCATATTACACTTATGTCGTTAATACCCGTTTGTATAATGTTTGAAAAGTGTCGAATTTGGTTTTGGGCTAACGAAACTTGGGTTGGGTGAGGAATGGTTTGTTTTGTGTCATAAAGGGGCTGACCCTGTTTTCCAGTTGAAACGCGCGCCACGCATAGTCCTGCGCGCCGTGCAAACGGGCAATTGCCGGTGTTCAAGTCAGTTGTCAACTTCTGATTTGGTTTTACGTTATAGCGCGAGCCGTGCACCCATATGCATGCCGCGCATATGTCAGACAGGAATCTGTTCGTTGTTTTAAAAAAAAAAAATTATGTTTTCTAGTAAACGGTTTTGGGGGTCATTACATATCCACCCATGGCACATTTCTCATATTGTTTGGGGGGTAAAGGGGATGGGGTTTTACTTGGCCGTGCCCTTGGATCGGTTTCAAGGTTTCCTCCCGGGCAGCGATGGGGGCAAAGTTATTATCGCTGCATCGTCATAATCGAAACGGGAGATGATCGCAACGAGTGGTTTAGTCCCTCTCGGATGATCCCAATCGCCGTTAAAAAAAAAATCAAATCAAGTTTCTCAATTTTTTTAAAATATTTACTAGTTCAAGAATTTAAGGGATTGTAAATGGGGCATGACATCAAGGTGGCGTCATTTGAGTTCACCATTAATATGCACTTCCATTGGTGGAGTCTATCAACCCCATTAACGAATAAAAATATTTACACAACAACGAATCATAGACACTTTTGAATCTAAGTGGAAGACAAGCACTATCACATCATGGTGTAAATACAAACTATATATGTCAAACAATACTAATTAGTACCCACCATTGAATAATTCGGCCACGAGCTACCTAATTAATTAGATCTTTTTAACATTGTTATAGTTACTTTCTTATTGGATAATATTAATTATGTAAGATTACATACTAAGGACACAGAAAGATGGTTCACTTTACCTTAATATTTCTTGGATTAAAGTTGCATGTGTTTATTGATATACCTATCAAATATCTTGTTAATGTGTGTCCACAATCTCAATTAATGGTTGATTTGATCACCCTTCACTTCCACTAGCTAGTGTGTTACAATATGGTTATTAAGATTCAATAATTAAAGTAGACATGTAGATATAGATATAGTCATATAGATATGAACTTAAAAGATGATATAGTGGTCCTTTGTTATAAGAGTAGTATAATAGTATGTAACTAGAAAAAATTCGACCGCGAGTTGCTGCAGTTGTGTTCAACGCGCGGTCATATTTGTATATACGTTGTTTGGTACCTAATATATCTAGTAGGTTGGGTTGTTTGTTGGACGTGTACGTATATGTATGAAATATAGCTCGAAATATTTAGTGTTTTTTTGACGATGTCCGTTTCGCGTATAGTTAGTCGCGTTGTGTTCGTAAAATAATATCGAGTTGAACGGTGGTCTCGGGAAAATTTAGCTCGCACCGAGCGAGAATATAGGGTCCGTTATTTAGTGTTTTTTTAACGATGTCCGTTTCGCGCATAGTTAGTCCTGTTGTGTCCGTCTGATTTTTTCGAGTTGAACGGTGGTCTCGGAAAAATTTAACTTGGACCGAGCGAGAAGATAGGGCCCGTTAAAAATACGGGTGGAATCATTTTCTTTTGTTTTTTTTAAAATTATATATTTACGCTTTTTACCCCTAAAAAGTAGAAAGTTGGGGGTCGTTTTGTATATGAAGCCGAATTTGAGGGGCCGGGTGTAGTTTGAACGCAAACTCAAAACGACATTCGGATAAAACTGAAATTACGATTTTGCCCATGCATATTAGTGGTCCTTTGTTATAAGAGTAGTATAATAGTATGTAATGGCTACTCAATATAAATTGATCACATTTTGCACATTCATACATAAGAGCACCAAGAGATCAATTTCACCAACAAATTGCAAATGATCATTTTCATCTTCAACCTCGTCCTCATCATCTTATGCCATGTTAACGAAAGTATCGGCGGAATAACATCCATCGTTGATGGAAACCCGCTGAAAGCAATCAAAGATGAACTAGACGGACTAGTTTTTATCGATGAAAGACTCGCGCTTATCTACCCGTTAGTAAAAACATTCAAAAACACCATCACATCCGACCCCCTCAACATCACCGGATCTTGGGTGGGGTCAGATATATGCAGTTACAAAGGGTTTTATTGTGACAACCCGCCGGATAACATATCCGCCATCACGATTGCTTCCATTGACTTCAATGGGTTCCAACTTACCGCCCCAAGTCTCAATGGCTTCCTCGACAAGTTACCCGACCTCGCACTTTTCCACGCCAACTCAAATTTCTTTTCGGGCACCATATCATCAAACATAGCTAATCTTCCTTACCTATACGAACTCGACATAAGTAACAACTTATTTTCCGGCCCGTTTCCAAATTCCATACTCGGAATGAACTCCTTATCATTTCTTGATATCCGGTTTAATCTTTTTACGGGTTCAATCCCACCTCAACTCTTCACAAAAGGCCTAGACATTTTGTTTGTAAACAACAACAATTTTATACAAAAACTAGCCGAAATTTTGGGTAACTCCCATATTCTCTACCTTACCTTAGCAAACAACAAATTCTACGGCCCAATCCCTCATTCTATCGCGAAATACTTATCGGGTTTATCCGAAGTTTTACTACTAAACAATCAGTTAAGTGGTTGTCTTCCATACGAACTCGGTTTCTTGAATGAAACCGTGGTTTTTGACGCTGGAAACAACCTCTTAACGGGTCCAATACCGTTTTCATTAGGGTGTTTACAAAAAGCAGAGGTGATCAACTTTGCAGGGAACTTGTTGTACGGTATGGTGCCAGAGGTGGTTTGTGCCATTCCTAATCTGGTTAACTTATCGTTATCGGATAACTATTTCATTCAAGTTGGCCCGATTTGTAGAAGTTTGATGATAAACGGGCTGCTTGATGTGACCAAGAACTGCATACCCGGGCTACCCGGGCAGAGATCACTAACCGAATGTGCAACATTCAATGCAAAAAGAAGGTATTGTTCGTTTATGCAAACGTACCATTACTTACCTTGTTGGCTGCCTAAGTTCACGGATCATCCGACGGGTCTAACGGAACCCGCTCCGGCTCCATTTTGATATTATTAGTGGTCTTTGTTAGTGGCTCGTTAGGTTTGTTTCAAACTTATAATTGGTCAAGTGCTTATACTTTATGCTCTGGCCTTTTCACTTTTTTTATAATTTATGTTTGGTCTACAACTCGTAATTGTACTATAAATGCTTTGCATCATAGGTTTTAATTAAATGTACCCCATATTTTTATATTTATCTGTGTAATTTAATAAAAGAGAGTTTGATGATGTCATTTTGATAACTTGTGAAGCTCTCATACATTTGATTGGTTATGTGTCATTTTTATATTAAAAATGGTGATTTCATATATTTTACAAAGTTTCAATTTTCTTTGTTATTTGTTTGTTATTATTAATAATTTATTTATTATTCAATTAAAAATTTATAAGAGAAGCTTACATCTTCGTTATTCTCTTAGAACTTTTATAAAGTTTAATTAATTATCATGTAAACTTATTGATTCATTTAGATTTGCACAAATTAAGAATCAAGAACTTTTTAAAATATTTTGAACTCTTTTATTAATACATCCTAATATTAGTAACAATCTAATTACCCGACCTATTTTATTTCAATATATTAAAATCATCAACTTTTCACTCATATTACTTTTTTTTCAATCTCTCTATAATTTTCCCTCTCATATTTCATCCTTATACTACATCCTTTAGAGTAAATTTGTATCGATTTCTTTTACTTTTATTTTGTAAAACTAATTTATATCTTCAAAACTTTGAACAAACAATCTATATTAATTCACGGGTCAATGACTATAATATTATAATGTACATTTTTTTATCCAACCCGTAAAAATGTATCTAATATTATTATTAATATCTTTGAATTTTTCAATAAACAATATATGTAGTATATTAATTCACATATCAATGACTGATATTATAATGTTAATGTTTTATCAAGCATGTGAAAATGAGTCTAATATTATAATTCATATCTTCAAATTTTTTAACAAACAATATATATATTAATTTTACGGGGGATGATTCTCACACACTATTTTTTTATCCTCACACACCAATTTACTTGAACTCCTCCCTAATAATAGGGTAAAAGGGTGTGTGAGGATCAAAAAACAGTGTGTGAGAATCATCCCCTAATTTTACGGGTCAATGACTATAATATTATAATGTAGATTTATTTATTAAACTAGTAAATTCATAGATCATTAACATAAGTATATTTATATATATTTGTTTATATGTATTATAAGAATTTTGCTAATATTATTATTAATATTAATATTATTAATACTTTACAGACTAAATGTCATGAAGATGTGTGTAGTTTCGATTATATCTGTCGTTTTGAGTTTGTGTTCACATTACAAACGTTCCCTCAACTTCGGCTATATTTACAAAACAGCCTTCAAGTTTACACTTTTTCAGGGGTTAAAAATGTAAATTATAATTTTATTAAAATAAAATAAATTAATTCCACCTGAATTTATAACGGGTCCTATCTTCTCGCTCGGTGCAAGTTAACTTTTTCCGAGACCACCGTTCAACTCGGAAAAATCTTACGAACCCAATGAGACTGACTATATGCGAAACGGACAATTTTTAAAAAAACGCTAAACACAACGACAATCCGTACCTTCCCGCTCGCCACGAGTTAAATTTTTTCGACTGCAGCATCAGACGCGAAATAATTTTATGAACAAAACGAAACTAACCACGTTCGAAACGGACACTTTTTAAAAAACGCTAAACACAACGACAGCCCGTATCTTTCTGTTCGCCTCGAGTTAAATTTTTCCGACAGCACCGTTACACTCGAAAAAATTTATTGAACAAAACAAAACTAACTACGTTCGAAACGGATACTTTTTAAAAAAACGCTTAACACAGCGACATCTAAAACGGCGTTTAACACATGGGCCGTGTTCCCCTATGTAAATACACAACGCTACGTTAAATATGAATACGCAGCCGGAAAGCCCACGCCGCAATGCGCGGGCCGGTCCGGACTAGTTAGTCTTAAAGAGTAATGGATAAGCCGATAAGGAACTAATTTTTGTGAGGTGTTTGTTTATTGATGGTTAAAAAAAAACATATTTTATTGCTCCAATACACAATTTAACCATAATCGTTCGACAGTTTCTCGATGAGTCGATGATCGGTGATCTTTTAATGGAAGTTAGGCTCTTATCAATTCAGAAGTAGGCAAATCGGTACACACATAATCATAAATTTCCTTTTTCTTTTTCATGCTATTTTCATCAAACAAGTCTACTTAGTTGATCAGTATATTTATCAATAAACCGTTATAGTTAAATGATAGATCTCGTGTTTTTATTCTTAAATAAAATTTAATTATAATTTTTGATGGAGTAATAGGGATGGCATCGGGTTGGGTTTGGGTCGGGTTTAGGTAACCCCGGACCCGAACCGATTAAGAAACTCCGCCCCAAACCCGGCCTGAAACCCGCCGGGTCCCCATTTACTTACATACTATCGGGTTTCGGGTTTTCCCATGGGTAAACGGGTATACCCGATTAGTCATTTTGTATTTATTTTTCAATAAGTTACCAAATCAAAATAATGAAAAATAACTTAACTACTTCATGTTTAAAATATTATAAAATATCACATACAAAAAGTTGATTGAAAAGTTTATAAAATACTCAAATACACAAACTATATAAAATATCACATCTCGAAAACTTGTTGTATATGATTATATTGAATAAAATTATACTCGTTTTCAAAACAAATAAGAGAAATGTTTCATACATTAACAATATAATACTAATACTAAAATTTTACATAAGAAAATTTTAAAATTTCTCGGGCCGGATATACGGGTATGCGGGTCGGGTATACGGGTCGGGTAAACGGGTTTGTATTCAAAACTATACCCGAACCCGGATTTTTTTTTGTTAATATCCCCATACCCGGCCCATGACCCGACGGACTCGGGTCATACCCAGCCCAATTATAACGGGTTTTGGGTTTCCCCATCAGGTACGGGTCATTTTGCCATCCTTAGGAGTAAATGTTGAATGCTAACAGTTTAATTGAAGTTTGAATTTAAAATACACTATACACTATATGAAATGTCCCGTTCATATTGATTATAAACGTTCCATATTAATAGATTTCGTTGCGAGGTTTTGACCTCTATATGAGACGTTTTTTCAAAGACTGCATTCATTTTTAAAACAACCATAACCTTTATTTTATTAATAAAGGTTTTAAAAGCATTACGTAGATTATCAAATAATGATAATCTAAAATATACTGTTTACACATGACCATTACATAATGGTTTACAATAGAAATATATTACATCGACATATGTTTCTTGAATGCAGTTTTTACACAATATCATACAAACATGGACTCCAAATCTTGTCCTTATTTTAGTATGCAACAGCGGAAGCTCTTAGTATTCACCTGACAATAAACATGCTTTAAACGTCAACAAAAATGTTGGTGAGTTATAGGTTTAACCTATATATATCAAATCGTAACAATAGACCACAAGATTTCATATTTCAATACACATCCCATACATAGAGATAAAAATCAATCATATGGTGAACACCTGGTAACCGACATTAACAAGATGCATATATAAGAATATCCCCATCATTCCGGGACACCCTTCGGATATGATATAAATTTCGAAGTACTAAAGCATCCGGTACTTTGGATGGGGTTTGTTAGGCCCAATAGATATATCTTTAGGATTCGCGTCAATTAAGGTGTCTGTTCCCTAATTCTTAGATTGCCAGACTTAATTAAAAGGGGCATATTCGATTTCGATAATTCAACCATAGAATGTAGTTTCATGTACTTGTGTCTATTTTGTAAATCATTTATAAAACCTGCATGTATTCTCATCCCAAAAATATTAGATTTTAAAGTGGGACTATAACTCACTTTCACAGATTTTTACTTCGTCGGGAAGTAAGACTTGGCCACTGGTCGATTCACTAACCTATAACAAATATGTACATATATATCAAAGTATGTTCAAAATATAATTACAACCATTTTTATTATGTTTTAAAGATTTGAGTGTATTAAGTCAGCTGTCCTCGTTAATAACCTACAACTAGTTGTCCACAGTTAGATGTACAGAAATAAATCGATATATATTATCTTGAATCAATCCACGACCCAGTGTATACATGTCTCAGGCTAGATCACAACTCAAAGTATATATATTTTTGGAATCAACCTCAACCCTGTATAGCTAACTCCAACATTACTGCATATAGAGTGTCTATGGTTGTTCCAAATAATATATATACATGGGTCGATATGATATGTCAAAACATTTGCATACATGTCTATGGTATCCCAAGATTACATAATATATTAGAATACATGTATAATACAATATAAGTTAGCTAGGATATGATTTGTATAGATTTGTTAAACATTTCCCGTAGCTAAAAAGATCAAAAATATCCAATCTTGTTTTACCCATAACTTCTTCATTTTAAATCCGTTTTGAGTGAATCAAATTGCTATGGTTTCATATTGAACTCTAATTTAAGAATCCAAATAGAAAAAGTATAGGTTTATATTCGGATATTTTAAGTTACATGTCAATTACTAAAGAGGTAGTCATTTCCGTCGAAAGAACGACATTTTGATGACCATTTTGAAAAACATACTTTCACTTTGAGTTTAACAAAGATTTTTGGATATAGTTTCATGTTTATATGAAAAATCATTTTCCCAGAAGAACAACTTTTAAATCAAAGTTTATCATAGTTTTTAATTATCCAAACCAAAACAGCCCCCCGGTTTCACTACGACGGCGTATATCCGATTTTATGGTGTTCATCGTGTTTTCAGGTTTTAAATCATTAAGTTAGCATATCATATAGATATAGAACATGTGTTTAGTTGATTTTAAAAGTCAAGTTAGAAGGATTAACTTTTGTTTGCGAACAAGTTTAGAATTAACTAAACTATGTTCTAGTGATTACAAGTTTAAACCTTCGAATAAGATAGCTTTATATGTATGAATCGAATGATGTTATGAACATCATTACTACCTCAAGTTTTCTGGATAAAACTACTGGAAATGAGAAAAATGGATCTAGCTTCAAAGGATCCTTGGATGGCTTGAAAGTTCTTGAAGCAGAATCATGACACGAAAATAGTTCAAGTAAGATTTTCACTCGAAATAAGATTGTTATAGTTGTAGAAATTGAATCAAAGTTTGAATATGAATATTACTTTGAATTAGAAAGATAACCTACTATAAATAACAAAGGTTCCTTGATCTTAGATGATTACTTGGAATGGATTAGAAAGCTTGGAAGTAGACTTGCAAACTTGGAAGTATTCTTGATTTTTATGAAACTATACTTATGGAATTTATGAAGAACACTTAGAACTTGAAGATAGAACTTGAGAGAGATTAATTAGATGAAGAAAATTGAAGAATGAAAGTGTTTGTAGGTGTTTTTGGTCGTTGGTATATGGATTAGATATAAAGGATATGTAATTTTGTTTTCATGTAAATAAGTCATGAATGATTACTAATATTTTTGTAATTTTATGAGATATTTCATGCTAGTTGCCAAATGATGGTTCCCATATGTGTTAGGTGACTCAAATGGGCTGTTAAGAGCTGATCATTGGAGTGTATATACCAATAGTACATACATCTAAAAGCTGTGTATTGTACGAGTACGAATACGGGTGCATACGAGTAGAATTGTTGATGAAACTGAACGAGGATGTAATTGTAAGCATTTTTGTTAAGTAGAAGTACTTTGATATATGTCTTGAAGTCTTTCAAAAGTGTAAGAATACATATCAAAACACAACATGTATATACATTCTAATGGAGTCGTTAAGTCTTCGTTAGTCGTTACATGTAAGTGTTGTTTTGAAACCTTTAAGTTAACGATCTCAATTAATGTTGTTAACCCAATGTTTATTATATCAAATGAGATGTTAAATTATTATATTATCATGATATTATGATGTATGAATATCTCTTAATATGATATATACATTAAAATATCGTTACAACGATAATCGTTACATATAAGTCTCGTTTCGTAATTCTTGAGTTAGTAGTCTTATTTTTACATATGTAGTTCATTGTTAACACACTTAATGATATATTTAAATATCATTTTATCATGTTAAATATAGTGTATCAATATCTTAAGATGATACATATGTATTTAGTAGACGTTATCATAACGATAATCGTTATATATATCATTTCGAGTTTCTTAACTTAGTAATCTCATTTCTTATGTATATCACACATTGTTAATATACTTAGTGCGATACTTACTCATCATAATCTCATATCAACCATATATATATGTCTATATATACCACAGCATGTAGTTTTTACAAATTTGTTACGTTCGTGAATCGCCGGTCAACTTGGGTGATCAATTGTCTATATGAAACTTATTTCATTTAATCAAGTCTTAACAAGTTTAATTGCTTACCACGTTGAAAACATTTAGTCATGTAAATATCAATCTCAATTAATATATATAAACATGGAAAAGTTCGGGTCACTACAGTACCTACCCGTTAAATAAATTTCGTCCCGAAATTTTAAGCTGTTGAAGGTGTTGACGAATCTTCTGGAAATAGATGCTGGTATTTCTTCTTCATTTGATTTTCACGCTCCTGGGTGAACTCGGGTCCTCTACGAGCATTCCATCGAACCTTAACAATCGGTATCTTGTTTTGCTTAAGTCCCTTAACCTCACGATCCATTATTTCGACGGGTTCTTCAATGAATTGAAGTTTTTCATTGATTTGGATTTCGTCCAATGAAATAGTGAGATCTTCTTTAGCAAAACATTTCTTCAAATTCGAGATGTGGAAAGTGTTATGTACAGCCGCGAGTTGTTGAGGTAGCTCCAGTTGGTAAGCTACTGGTCCGACACGATCTATAATCTTGAATGACCCAATGTACCTTGGATTTAGTTTCCCCCGTTTACCAAATCGAACAACGCCTTTCCAAGGTGAAACCTTAAGCATGACCATTTCTCCAATTTCAAACTCTATATCTTTTCTTTTACTGTCCGCGTAGCTCTTTTGTCGACTCTGGGCGGTTTTCAATCGTTGTTGAATTTGGATGATTTTCTCGGTAGTTTCTTGTATTATCTTCGGACCCGTAATCTGTCTATCCCCCACTTCATTCCAACAAATCGAAGACCTGCACTTTCTACCATAAAGTGCCTCAAACGGCGCCATCTCAATACTAGAATGATAACTGTTGTTGTAGGAAAATTCTGCTAACGGTAGGTGTCGATCCCAACTGTTTCCGAAATCAATAACACATGCTCGTAGCATGTCTTCAAGCGTTTGTATCGTCCTTTCACTCTGCCCATCAGTTTGTGGATGATAGGCAGTACTCATGTCTAGACGAGTCCCCAATGCTTGTTGCAACGTCTGCCAGAACCTTGAAACAAATCTACCATCCCTATCAGAGATAATAGAGACGGGTATTCCATGTCTGGAGACAACCTCCTTCAAATACAATCGCGCCAACTTCTCCATTTTGTCATCTCCTCTCATTGGCAGGAAGTGTGCTGACTTGGTGAGACGATCAACTATTACCCAAATAGTATCATAACCACTTGCAGTCCTTGGCAATTTAGTAATGAAATCTATGGTAATATTTTTCCATTTCCATTCCGGGATTTCAGGTTGTTGTAATAGACCTGATGGTTTCTGATGTTCAGCTTTGACCTTAGAACACGTCAAACATTCTCCTACATATTTAGCAATATCGACTTTCATACCCGGCCACCAAAAGTGTTTCTTGAGATCTTTATACATCTTCCCTTCTCCGGGATGTATTGAATATCTGGTTTTATGTGCTTCCTTAAGTACCATTTCTCTCACATCTCCAAACCTTGGTACTCAAATTCTATCAGCCCTATATCGGGTTCCGTCTTCCCGAATATTAAGATGTTTCCTTGATCCTTTGGGTATCTCATTCTTCAACTTTCCTTCTTTTACAACCCCCTGTTGCGCCTCCTTTATTTGAGTAGTAAGGTTAGTACGAATAATTATATTCATAGCTTTTACCCGTATAGGTTCTCTGTCCTTTCTACTCAAAGCGTCAGCTACCACATTCGCCTTCCCCGGGTGGTATCGAATCTCAAAATCATAATCATTCAACAGTTTAATCCACCTGCGTTGTCTCATATTCAGTTGCTTCTGATTAAATATATATTGGAGACTTTTATGGTCGGTATATATAATACTTTTGACCCCATATAAATAATGTCTCCAAGTCTTTAATGCAAAAACAACAGCACCCAATTCCAAATCGTGAGTTGTATAATTTTGCTCGTGAATCTTCAATTATCTAGACGCATAAGCAATCTCCTTCGTTCGTTGCATTAATACACAACCGAGACCTTGCTTTGATGCGTCACAATAAATCACAAAATCATCATTCCCTTCAGGCAATGACAATATAGGTGCCGTAGTTAGCTTTTTCTTCAATAACTGAAACGCCTTCTCTTGTTCATCCTTCCATTCAAATTTCTTCCCTTTATGCGTTAATGCAGTCAAGGGTTTTGCTATTTTGGAGAAATCTTGGATGAATCTTCTGTAGTAACCAGCCAATCCTAAAAATTGACGTATATGCTTCGGTGGTTTTGGGGTTTCCCACTTTTCAACGGTTTCGATCTTTGCCGGGTCTACCTGGATACCTTCTTTGTTCACTATGTGACCGAGGAATTGAACTTCTTCCAACCAAAATGCACACTTTGAAAACTTAGCGTACAGTTTTTTCTTTCCTCAATACTTCTAGCACTTTTCTCAAATGGTCTTCGTGCTCTTGATCATTCTTTGAGTAAATAAGTATGTCATCGATGAAAACAATGACAAACTTGTCAAGATATGGCCCACACACTCGGTTCATAAGGTTCATGAACACAGCTGGTGTGTTAGTCAATCTAAACGGCATAACCATAAACTCGTAATGACCATAACGCGTCCTAAAAGCAGTTTTTGGAATATCATCCTCCTTTACTCGCATTTGATGATATCCAGAACGTAAATCGATTTTTGAATAAAGTGACGAATCTTGTAGTTGATCAAATAAGTCGTCAATTCTCGGTAGTGGATAACGGTTTTTGATGGTAAGTTTATTCAACTCTCTGTAGTCAATACACAACCTAAATGTACCATCCTTCTTCTTGACAAACAAAACAGGAGCTCCCCATAGTGATGTGCTTGGTCGAATGAAACCACGTTCTAATAGTTCTTGCAGTTGGCTTTGCAGTTCTTTCATCTCGCTGGGTGCGAGTCTGTAAGGAGCACGAGCTATTAGTGCAGCTCATGGTACAAGATCTATTTGAAATTCAACAGATCGATGTGGAGGTAGTCCCGATAATTCTTTCGGAAATACATCAGGAAATTCTTTTGCGACGGGAACATCATTGATGCTCTTTTCTTCAGTTTGTACTTTCTCGACCTGTGCTAGAACAGCATAGCAACCTTTTCTTATTAGTTTTTGTGCCTTCAAATTACTAATAAGATGTAGCTTCGTGTTGCCCTTTTCTCCGTACACCATTAAGGGTTCTCCTTCTTCTCGTACAATGCGAATTGAATTTTTGTAACATACGATCTCTGCTTTCATCTCCTTCAGCCAGTCCATGCCAACTATTACATCAAAACTCCCTAACTCTACTGGTATCAAATCAATCTTAAATATTTCGCTACCCAGTTTAATTTCTCAATTCCGGCATATATAATCTGCTGAAATTAATTTACCGTTTGCTAATTCTAGTAAAAATTTACTATCCAACGGCGTCAATGGACAACTTAATTTAGCACAAAAATCTCTACTCATATAGCTTCTATCCGCACCCGAATCAAATAAAACGTAAGCAGATTTATTGTCAATAAGAAATGTACCCGTAACAAGCTCCGGGTCTTCCTGTGCCTCTGCCGCATTAATATTGAAAACTCTTCCACGGCCTTGTCCATTCGTGTTCTCCTGGTTTGGGCAATTTCTAATAATGTGGCCCTGTTTTCCACATTTATAACAAACTACATTGGCATAACTTGCTCCGACACTACTTGCTCCGCCATTACTCGTTCCGACACCATTTGTTCCTTTCGTTCTGTTAACCCCTGGTCCGTAGACCTCACACTTCGCCACGCTATGACCATTTATTTTACACTTGTTGCAAAATTTGGTGCAGAACCCCGAGTGATACTTTTCACACATTTGGCATAGCTGCTTCTGATTGTTGTTGTTGTTGTTGCGGTTGTTGTAGTTGCGATTGATGTTGCGATTGTTGGGATAGTTGTTGTTGTTTTGGTGACTCTTATCACCATTTTCCTCCCACTTTCTTTTGACTAGCTTCACGTTGGCCTCTTCGGCCGCCTGTTCTTTAATTCTTCCCTCAATCTGGTTCACTAGTTTGTGAGCCATTCTACATGCCTTTTGTATGGAGGCAGGCTCGTGTGAACTTATATCTTCTTGGATTCTCTCCGGTAACCCTTTCACAAACGCGTCGATCTTCTCTTCCTCATCTTCGAACGCTCTCGGACACAATAGGCACAATTCTGTGAATCGTCTTTCGTACGAAGTAATATCGAATCCCTGTTTTCGTAACCCTCTAAGTTCTAACTTGAGCTTATTGACCTCGGTTCTGGGACGGTACTTCTCGTTCATCAAGTGCTTGAATGCTGACCACGGTAGCGCGTAAGCAGCATCTTGTCCCACTTGCTCTAGATAGGTATTCCACCATGTTAACACAATACCTGTGAAGGTATGCGTAGTGTACTTCACTTTGTCTCCTTCAGCACACTTACTTATGGAAAACACCGATTCAACTTTCTCGGTCCACCGTTTTAATCCGATTGGTCCTTCGGTCCCATCAAATTCTGAAGGTTTGCAGGCAGTGAATTCCTTGTAGGAGCATCCTACACAATTTCTTGCGCCGTTAGCTGTATTGCTAGATTCAGAGTTATTGTTAGTATGTAGCGCGGCCTGTACTGCGGCCATGTTTGAAGCAAGAAAGGAACGAAATTCCTCTTCGCTCATATTCAAGGTGTGTCGAGTAGTCGGTGCCATTTCCTTCAAAATAGTCAAATGAAACAAGTTAATCATACAGAATATTAAGAGTAGTCAATAGTATCTCGTAGCCTAATATGAACTCATTTATAAAAGCTTTTTCTTCATATTACCGTTTTATAAGTTTAAATTCGGGTACTACCTACCTGTTAAGTTCATACATAGTAGCTAATATACAATTCAACTACTACAATTCCATATGAAAAACTGATTATAATAATATATCGCATACAAATATTCTTCAAACTTACAACTTCGCTATATTACATATAACATGAAATATAGTACACTATGATACACGACAGTTTTGAAGATAAATCTAGTTAATACGCAAGTTGTTCAGCAAAGGAAATAAAGACACGTAATTCATAAGTCCAGAAACAAGTCATGCATTCTGGTTTTACTAAGACGACTTCCCATCCTTGGTCTTGTGGAAAATAACCGTTATGACCATTGGCTAGGCAGCATGTTGTAGTGTCGTCAAAAGGACGAGAGTTTCGTAATGTCCAACAGCCCCGTAATAATCTAAAAATCTTGTTTCTCACCCCAACTACTGAATCCGTCACTTGTGGGAAAGTTTTATTTAAAATCTGCAATCCGATGTTCTTTTTCTCACTTTGGTAAGAAGCGAACATCACTAACCCGTAAGCATACCATGCTTCTTTATGTTGGATGTTAGAAGCTCTTTCTAATTCACGAAATCCTATGTTGGGATATGTTGAGTCAAAATAGGTTCTTAACCCGTAGCGTAAAATTGCATTTGGGTTCCCCGCATTTAACGCTTTAAAGAAAACACGGCGTAACTTAAAGTCTCCCCAATGTGATATACCCCACCTATCAAAGGAAAGCCTTTTATAAACTAAGTCATTTCTGGAAAGTCTTTCAAATATTTAACAAGTTAATTTCGCCATAACTAAATTTGCTGATGAATTCTGACTGACTCTAGACAAGATTTCCTCAATCATATCCTCTGGTAGGTCTTCTAAAATATTCGGTTGTCTACCCTTAACGTCCATTTTGTTTTTATACTGTAAAATAGACAAGGATTAGATTCGTAATAACAAACAATACAAGCAATTTTTACATAGAACATAAAAGTACAAGCACACTACAATACATTTATTACCCAACATACTCACACCCCTCTAATCTGAATCACTGGTTTCTTCTTCTTCGGACTTGGTTCTTTTTCCTAATCTTCTAGGGATATATGATGTTCCCCTAATACGAGCCGTCGTTTTCCACATTGGTTTAGAAAAACCTGGTGGTTTAGAGGTTCCCGAGTTATTGTCACAACTTAAGAAATATGGGTGTTGACGATACATATAAAGTTCATCGTGTTTGGAATCAAATTTCTCAATTTTTATGCCCTTTCCCTTATTGTTCTCTTTTGCCTTATTAAATTGTGTTGGGGTAATTTCTATAACATCATCGGAATCCTTGTCGAGATCCGATTCATCAGAGAATTGGTAATCCTCCCAATACTTTGCTTCCTTGGCGGAAACACCATTGACCATAATTAACTTTGGTCAGTTGGTTGAGGATTTTCTTCTACTTAACCGTTTTATTATTTACCCCACTGGTTCTATTTCTTCTTCCGGTTTCGATTCTTCTTCCGGTTCCGATTCTTCTTTCGGTTCCGACTCTTCTTCCGGTTCCTCTTCGGGAACTTGTGAATCAGTCCACGAATCATTCCAATTTTCATTTGACTCTTCATTATTATTAGGTGAGTTAATGGGACTTGTTCTAGAGGTAGACATCTATCACATAATATCAAACACGTTAAGAGATTAATATATCACATAATATTCACATGTTAAAAATATATAGTTTCCAACAAAAATGTTAAGCAATTATTTTTAAAGAAAACACGGTCGAAGTCCAGACTCACTAATGCATCCTAACAAACTCGATAAGACACACTAATGCAAATTTTCTGGTTCTCTAAGACCAACGCTCGGATACCAACTGAAATGTCCCGTTCATATTGATTATAAACGTTCCATATTAATTGATTTCGTTGCGAGGTTTTGACCTCTATATGAGACGTTTTTTCAAAGACTGCATTCATTTTTAAAACAACTATAACCTTTATTTTATCAATAAAATTTTTAAAAGCATTACGTAGATTATCAAATAATGATAATCTAAAATATACTGTTTACACATGACCATTACATAATGGTTTACAATAGAAATATATTACATCGACATATGTTTCTTGAATGCAGTTTTTACACAATATCATACAAACATGGACTCCAAATCTTGTCCTTATTTTAGTATGCAACCCGTATCTTTCTGTTCGCCTCGAGTTAAATTTTTCCGACAGCACCGTTACACTCGAAAAAATTTATTGAACAAAACAAAACTAACTACGTTCGAAACGGATACTTTTTAAAAAAAACGCTTAACACAGTGACATCTAAAACGGCGTTTAACACATGGGCCGTGTTCCCCTATGTAAATACACAACGCTACGTTAAATATGAATACGCAGCCGGAAAGCCCACGCCGCAATGCGCGGGCCGGTCCGGACTAGTTAGTCTTAAAGAGCAATGGATAAGCCGATAAGGAACTAATTTTTGTGAGGTGTTTGTTTATTGATGGTTAAAAAAACATATTTTATTGCTCCAATACACAATTTAACCATAATCGTTCGACAGTTTCTCGATGAGTCGATGATCGGTGATCTTTTAATGGAAGTTAGGCTCTTATCAATTCAGAAGTAGGCAAATCGGTACACACATAATCATAAATTTCCTTTTTCTTTTTCATGCTATTTTCATCAAACAAGTCTACTTAGTTGATCAGTATATTTATCAATAAACCGTTATAGTTAAATGATAGATCTCGTGTTTTTATTCTTAAATAAAATTTAATTATAATTTTTGATGGAGTAATAGGGATGGCATCGGGTTGGGTATGGGTCGGGTTTAGGTAATCCCGGACCCGAACCGATTAAGAAACTCCCCCCAAACCCGGCCTGAAACCCGCCGGGTCCCCATTTACTTACATACTATCGGGTTTCGGGTTTTCCCATGGGTAAACGGGTATACCCGATTAGTCATTTTGTATTTATTTTTCAATAAGTTACCAAATCAAAATAATGAAAAATAACTTAACTACTTCATGTTTAAAATATTATAAAATATCACATACAAAAAGTTGATTGAAAAGTTTTTAAAATACTCAAATACACAAACTATATAAAATATCACATCTCGAAAACTTGTTGTATATGATTATATTGAATAAAATTATACTCGTTTTCAAAACAAATAAGAGAAATGTTTCATACATTAACAATATAATACTAATACTAAAATTTTACATAAGAAAATTTTAAAATTTCTCGGGCCGGATATACGGGTATGCGGGTCGGGTATACGGGTCGGGTAAACGGGTTTGTATTCAAAACCATACCCGAACCCGAACCCGGAATTTTTTTTGTTAATATCCCCATACCCGGTCCATGACCCGACGGACTCAGGTCAGACCCAGCCCAATTATAACGGGTTTTGGGTTTCCCCATCGGGTACGGGTCATTTTGCCATCCCTAGGAGTAAATGTTGAATGCTAACAGTTTAATTGAAGTTTGAATTTAAAATACACTATACACTATATGAAATGTTCCGTTCATATTGATTATAAACGTTCCATATTAATTGATTTCGTTGCGAGGTTTTGACCTCTATATGAGACGTTTTTTCAAAGACTGCATTCATTTTTAAAACAACCATAACCTTTATTTTATTAATAAAGGTTTTAAAAGCATTACGTAGATTATCAAATAATGATAATCTAAAATATACTGTTTACACATGACCATTACATAATGGTTTACAATAGAAATATATTACATCGACATATGTTTCTTGAATGCAGTTTTTACACAATATCATACAAACATGGACTCCAAATCTTGTCCTTATTTTAGTATGCAACAGCGGAAGCTCTTAGTATTCACCTGACAATAAACATGCTTTAAACGTCAACAAAAATGTTGGTGAGTTATAGGTTTAACCTATATATATCAAATCGTAACAATAGACCACAAGATTTCATATTTCAATACACATCCCATACATAGAGATAAAAATCATTCATATGGTGAACACCTGGTAACCGACATTAACAAGAAGCATATATAAGAATATCCCCATCATTCCGGGACACCCTTCGGATATGATATAAATTTCGAAGTACTAAAGCATCCAGTACTTTGGATGGGGTTTGTTAGGCCCAATAGATCTATCTTTAGGATTCGCGTCAATTAAGGTGTCTGTTCCCTAATTCTTAGATTGCCAGACTTAATAAAAAGGGGCATATTCGATTTCGATAATTCAACCATAGAATGTAGTTTCACGTACTTGTGTCTATTTTGTAAATCATTTATAAAACCTGCATGTATTCTCATCCCAAAAATATTAGATTTTAAAGTGGGACTATAACTCACTTTCACAGATTTTTACTTCGTCGGGAAGTAAGACTTGGCCACTGGTCGATTCACTAACCTATAACAAATATGTACATATATATCAAAGTATGTTCAAAATATAATTACAACCATTTTTATTATGTTTTAAAGATTTGAGTGTATTAAGTCAGCTGTCCTCGTTAATAACCTACAACTAGTTGTCCACAGTTAGATGTACAGAAATAAATCAATATATATTATCTTGAATCAATCCAAGACCCAGTATATACATGTCTCAGGCTAGATCACAACTCAAAGTATATATATTTTTGGAATCAACCTCAACCCTGTATAGCTAACTCCAACATTACTGCATATAGAGTGTCTATGGTTGTTCCAAATAATATATATACATGGGTCGATATGATATGTCAAAAACATTTGCATACGTGTCTATGGTATCCTAAGATTACATAATATATTAGAATACATGTATAATACAATATAAGTTAGCTAGGATATGATTTGTATAGATTTGTTAAACATTTCCCGTAGCTAAAAAGATCAAAAATATCCAATCTTGTTTTACCCATAACTTCTTCATTTTAAATCCGTTTTGAGTGAATCAAATTGCTATGGTTTCATATTGAACTCTAATTTAAGAATCCAAAAAGAAAAAGTATAGGTTTATAGTCGGATATTTTAAGTTACATGTCAATTACTAAAGAGGTAGTCATTTCCGTCGAAAGAACGACATCTTGATGACCATTTTGAAAAACATACTTTCACTTTGAGTCTAACCAAGATTTTTGTAT
Source organism: Rutidosis leptorrhynchoides (assembly GCF_046630445.1). Classification (NCBI taxonomy): domain Eukaryota; kingdom Viridiplantae; phylum Streptophyta; class Magnoliopsida; order Asterales; family Asteraceae; genus Rutidosis; species Rutidosis leptorrhynchoides. The sequence goes on along the minus strand of NC_092339.1, from coordinate 75,502,170 downwards.
ATAGTTTCATGTTTATATGAAAAATTATTTTCCCAGAAGAATAACTTTTAAATCAAATTTTAACATAGTTTTTAATTATCCAAACCAAAACAGCCCCAGGTTTCACTACGACGGCGTATATCCGATTTTATGGTGATCATCGTGTTTCCAGGTTTTAAATCATTAAGTTAGCATATCATATAGATATAGAACATATGTTTAGTTGATTTTAAAAGTCAAGTTAGAAGGATTAACTTTTGTTTGCGAACAAGTTTAGAATTAACTAAACTATGTTCTAGTGATTACAAGTTTAAACCTTCGAATAAGATAGCTTTATATGTATGAATCGAATGATGTTATGAACATCATTACTACCTTAAGTTTTCTGGATAAAACTACTGGAAATGAGAAAAATGGATCTAGCTTCAAAGGATCCTTGGATGGCTTGAAAGTTCTTGAAGCAGAATCATGACACGAAAACAGTTCAAGTAAACTTTTCACTCGAAATAAGATTGTTATAGTTGTAGAAATTGAATCAAAGTTTGAATATGAATATTACTTTGAATTAGAAAGATAACCTACTGTAAATAACAAAGGTTCCTTGATCTTAGATGATTACTTGGAATGGATTAGAAAGCTTGGAAGTAGACTTGCAAACTTGGAAGTATTCTTGATTTTTATGAAACTATACTTATGGAATTTATGAAGAACACTTAGAACTTGAAGATAGAACTTGAGAGAGATTAATTAGATGAATAAAATTGAAGAATGAAAGTGTTTGTAGGTGTTTTTGGTCGTTGGTATATGTATTAGATATAAAGGATATGTAATTTTGTTTTCATGTAAATAAGTCATGAATGATTACTAATATTTTTGTAATTTTATGAGATATTTCATGCTAGTTGCCAAATGATGGTTCCCACATGTGTTAGGTGACTCACATGGGCTGTTAAGAGCTAATTATTGGAGTGTATATACTAATAGTACATACATCTAAAAGCTGTGTATTGTACGAGTACGAATACGGGTGCATACGAGTAGAATTGTTGATGAAACTGAACGAGGATGTTATTGTAAGCATTTTTGTTAAGTAGAAGTACTTTGATATGTGTCTTGAAGTCTTTCAAAAGTGTAAGAATACATATCAAACACAACATGTATATACATTCTAATGGAGTCGTTAAGTCTTCGTTAGTCGTTACATGTAAGTGTTGTTTTGAAACCTTTAAGTTAACGATCTCAATTAATGTATTTAACCCAATGTTATTATATCAAATGAGATGTTAAATTATTATATTATCATGATATTATGATGTATGAATATCTCTTAATATGATATATACATTAAAATATCGTTACAACGATAATCGTTACATATAAGTCTCGTTTCTTAATTCTTGAGTTAGTAGTCTTGTTTTTACATATGTAGTTCATTGTTAACACACTTAATGATATATTTAAATATCATTTTATCATGTTAAATATAGTGTATCAATATCTTAAGATGATACATATGTATTTAGTAGACGTTATCATAACGATAATCGTTATATATATCATTTCGAGTTTCTTAACTTAGTAATCTCATTTCTTATGTATATCACACATTGTTAATATACTTAGTGTGATACTTACTTATCATAATCTCATATCAACCATATATATATGTCTATATATACCACAACATGTAGTTTTTACAAATTTGTAACGTTCGTGAATCGCCGGTCAACTTGGGTGATCAATTGTCTATATGAAACTCATTTCATTTAATCAAGTCTTAACAAGTTTGATTGCTTAACACGTTGGAAACATTTAGTCATGTAAATATCAATCTCAATTAATATATATAAACATGGAAAAGTTCTGGTCACTACACTATACAATAATAACAAAACTCAATCTCACATAAATGATGTATGAGGAAGTAAGATGTAGATAATCATTCATCTATTCTAGAATAAAGAGAAGTCATTTATCCACCAGAATGATCAAACTTACCAAGAGTAGAGAAAGTCCTCTATCTCAATGTTCTATAGATAGAGAGATTGCTTCTAAATGGACTCTCGGACAATAAGTAGGTGTAGTGTGCTTCCGTATGGACGTCTCACACTTCACCAAATTCTTCTAAACGCATGGAAATGATACAACTTCAGAATAATGATGGTACCCATTCTCAACAATCTCCTAGCGTTTCGAAATCAATCAACTGCTACGACACCACTAAATCAAAATCCCAACATTCTCCTGGCCACGGCACTAAACCCACATCCATCAGCCCACCACACAACCTGGACCCGTCAAATGAAACTGAAACTATCGAACCATCGCCTATCCCTAACTTCACTGTACATGATCCTTACCTCGATATCCCAAGCCCAACAAACATGGAAGAATCCATACCATGCCCCCAGCCCACTGATGCCGACCCCAGCCCAAATACTCATGCTATTTGTGATAATGATACTCCACGGCCCATCATTGTGGACACAGATCAGGTCTAGTCCCTGTTACGATGAAGTATGTCATGTACCTAGCCCACTAAATCACGAATCAAACGTGAATTTTGTTACTGACCGTGACCCAGTCAATGCCCATCCCATCGATAATGTTTCTTCTAAATCTCCTTTAACCCCCAACCAAATTCTCTGATAAACTTTATGCCAGCTCCAAATGACACATAACAAACCAATTCCGATCTGTTTGACCTCGACGCCTTACTATTCTCTGGTAATGTCAAAACTAAAAAGAAAAAATATGCCAACTCAGTTACCAACCCTATTCCTAACCCTAAAAACACTACACAAACCTTTAAAAGGGTTAGTAGATACGACACCTCCAAAACACCTTCCGGAAACTTTCATAACCCTAATAAAAAAGGACCAAGATCCAATATGATGTACATTAAACACCTTGCGAGAAGTGGTCAAAAACTCAGAATTTCACAACTGGCAAAACGAAATAAATCTTCATCTCTTGCTGGTAATAACGCATCTTGCTATTCTAGAGGATCTCACAATGACATGGAGCGTAACAAAATCAATAACAAAGCAGGTTCTACTACTAGCAATAGCTTGGACACGAATGAATTCGGGAAATGCATCGAGATCCATCGCAACATCCAATAACTCCACTCCTCATTGCATCGTTATTTGTAAGTTTCATCATGTGTACAATTTCTTTAAACATTCGGGGTATTGGGCTAACGGGTAAAATAAGTTGGCTTAAACGTATTTGCAATAAAAAAACCCATGATTTTAGGACTTCAAGAAACCAAATGCGGACAAACACGTGACAATATCATAGAATCTTTCTGGGGAAATTCAGATTTTAAATTCGTCCAAAAGGACTCGGTTGGTGAATCCGGCGGTATCTTAACTATTTGGGATACCAACATCTTTTCGTTTAACTACGCCATCAAGGGTGAATTCTTCCTCACAATCTGCGGATCATGGGCGGGATATGATTCTGAAATTGCGTTCGTTAATGTATATGGCCCTCACTCCAACTCGAAAAAATAAAGACTCTTGATCGAACTTTCTTCTCTCACTAACTCACTAAACATCCCACAAATTATTTTTGGCGACTTCAACGAAGTTAGAAATAACACGGAACGTATGAATTCGGTATACAACCAAAATTGGTTTGACAACTTTAATAATTTCATTAACAACTTAGGTTTAATCGATCTTCCACTATGTGGTAAAAGGTTTACAAGGATCTGTGAAAAGACAATGAAATTTAGTAAACCAGATCGATTTCTCGCTTCGGATAGCATTTTTACAATTTGGCCTAACATTTCCTCCAAAACTCTTGACCGCAATATTTCTGATCATTGCCCTATCATCCTAAGGAACAACCTCATCGATTTCGGTCCCAAACCTATACGTGTGTTTGACACATGGCTCGACCTTAAAGATGCCGACATCGTAATCGAAAAGGCTTGAGCAATCCCAACCACCGGTAATAGACCTGATTGCATCTTCTGTAATAAACTAAAAAATGTAAAAATGGAACTTAAAAAACATAGCACCCAACTTGATAACATAGACTCACAAATCCGAGACCATCTTTCCAAATGTAATAATTGGGAGCAAATCGCTGAAAATAGACCACTATCCGAATCGGAAAAACAAAAATGGGTTGAAGAGAAAATGCAACACACCGTTAAAGAAAAAAGAAAACAAATATGCTTAAACAAAAATCAAGAATAAAATGGGCACTCGAGGGCGATGAAAATTCTAAATACTTCCACAATTACATTAAAAGATGTAAGACCCAAATAATTCTTGTACATAGAGTAAAATTGATGCACATTAAGTGTGTGAAGCGTGGATGAAATTTAAAAGCTGACAGAGTGTTTGGACCATCGTGCGCGCCGCGCATGGCTAGGGGTGCGCGTCGCGCACTACACCTGGTGACAATTTTCTGTTTTTTCTATTTTTGAGTTAAATGAGGGGCTTTTTGGTCTTTTCACTTGGGGACGGATCTGTGGCCATATTACCAGTTTTAGATCCACTTTTGGATCATTTTCACATCCACAACTCTCCCAACTTTAAACCCTAGAGAGAGGAAGAGTTTTTAGAGAGGGCAAGCTCTACTTGGAGAAGAAGGAGGTTGATTCGGGCTAAGGTGCAAGAGTTAAGGTTGTTCACCTCGTTAACGGTTACGTTTTGATAGTGCTGGTAAGCTTTAACTTCGAATTTAATTGTTAAGATTCTTGTTCATGTTTAGGGTTTGAGTTTGTTGGGGTTCTAAACCCCATTTCTCATGAAATTGGGAGTTTTTTGTTGTATTGCTAGTGTAAGTAAACTCGATTATTGTGAGTTTAGGATTTGATGACGAATTTGGAAGTATTCATCATGGTTTGGGTGTTAATTCACTAGATTGTAAGTGTGCTGGTGTTTTAGATGTTCATAAGAACATGTTTGTTGGTCAAATGGGTGTTAACCTTGATTTGGTGTCAAACTAAGTTTTGAGTCAAGATTTGAAGAATCAAGTATGTAAATGCTTGGTTCATTCGTTAATTGGTGTTTTGGAAAGTTAATCACTAGCCGTTAGTGATTAAGGATGTTTTCGGGACTTATGTCAAATGGGTGAATTGAATTGGGTCAAATTTGGTAATGACACTAATTTTGGATTAATTGGATGATAAGCACTTTTGTTAAGTGTTAAATGACGTTTGAAATGATTACTACCGAAGTAGTAATTTCGTGTTAAGACCTAGGTTGGTTTAAATGGTTCCAAGTATAATTTAGGTTAAATTAAACTTGTTTGATGGGTTGAAATTACCACCCGTAGTGGTAATTGGTGAAGTCCCCTTTATGTGTCTAAATGGGCGGTTTGTGGAGGTCGGTATAAACCCTTGGTTAAGGGTGTTGGAGTCAAATTCTCTCGTAGAGAATGCATGTTGATTGTTTGTATACCTATATGCGTATTATAGGTAAAGGTTTGCTCGGCTGCGTTTGGAGGCGATTTACATACATTACTTGTGCGGGCATTTCGAGGTGAGTGGAATAATTATGCATGTATGTATATAATGTATTTATTTGTGTAGCGTGAGATGTGAAGTGTCGATGTGCTAAGACACCACGTTTGACGTAATGAGTGAAGTGTCGATGTGCTAAGACACCACTCAAAATAATATGATGGGTGAAGTGTCGATGTGTTAAGACGCCACCCGGGGTGAAGTGTCGATGTGTTAAGACGCTACCCGGAGTGAAGTATCGATGTGTTAAGATGCCACTCCAAGGAAATTGACGGGTGAAGTATCGATGTGTTAAGATGCCACCCCAAGTAATATGAAGAGTGAAGTGTCGACGTGTTAAGACACCACATGGAGTGAAGTATCGACGTGTTAAGATGCCACTCCAAGAAATGTCACGGGTGAAGTGTCGACGTGTTAAGACACCACCCGAGGTGAAGCATCGACGTGTTAAGATGCCACCCGTGGGATTAGTGTACGACGTGTTAAGTACTCTAATGGTTATTATGAACACCGATGGGAAATTCGAGTACCATTCCTTGTACGATTGGTTAACCATGGTTATGTGTTGTAGTATAGCATATTATATTGTTCGTGTTATATGCTATCGTTTGTGCTAGCTCGTGATATCATGGATTTAGCGTTGTAAGTTGAAATGGTATGCTAATTTAAATTGCTAGCGTGTATGAGGTATTTATGTAAGTAATTGCAAGTAAGTAGGTTATATATGTATATGTATAACTATTATATTCACTAAACTTTTAGCTTACCCTCTCGTTGTTTACCTTTTTATAGGTATTGTTTTATGAAGATAGCTAGTTGTTAGACTAGTTGCGTAGGAGCGCTTGGGCTTGATAGGGGTAGCTTTTGGATATGTGGACGTGGATTGGGGATTTGGTAGTCCCCGAGATTATGCTCTTGGTATCAGGTTGGGTTATAGAGCCCTAACTCGTCTAAATGTAAATTGGGATTGAAGCTTGTATTTTGTACGAAAGTCGTAAAACGGCCGATGTGGGTCCGGTGTCGTAAAACTCGTTTTATTATTGGAACGTGTTAGTTTTATCTAATATTATATATTGTGAAAAGCGTTTCGTCTAAAAGTTTCAGAAAGTGGGAGATCTTTAAATGAAAATTGGAAAAATTGGACAGCAAGCTGTCAGGCCTTGTGCACGTCGCGCACATAGGGGGTTGCGCGCCGCGCACCCCACTGCTATATAAAAAAAAATTGTTGAGTATTCGGTTGGATAACGGGTTGATTCGTTACAAGTGGTATCAGAGCATAGTCTAAGGGAATTAGGTGACCTTGGAATAGGCGCCTAGTCTTAGACTTATTAACGTTTATGCATTATATGCGGGACTTGTAGGAATACGGGTCAGACTGAGATTTGAAAGTGCCTAATGTAAGTAGGTGAACCTGGACATTGTTTTAGTGATAGTCACCTAGGTTGTAGGTTGACTTGTTGTTGCGGTGTACTTGTGTACATTTATTATTATATTGTATATAGGTGTATATATATACAGGTATCTATTTGGTGCGGTGTCCTAGGGATGAATCTATTGGAGAGATTCGAATGGTTGGCGACTTTGAGTGATCAAGTTCACGGTAAGGACTTTGGTCATTCGGGTACTAGGAGTTATCGCGTGTTATTTGGTGTGAATGTTGCGTCAGTCCGAGTAAAGTATTTTGCGTGACCATGTGAAAATGGTAAGGTACACATTTTTAATAGTGACCGATCACCATTATTACGAAAGTGTATCTTGACATCAAGCATGACATGACGAGTACCGAACGGAGGAAACGTGGCATGGTTGGGGTAGATTCGGGATGAATTAGGAATCGTTTATTGGTTCCTAGGATATAGTTGTCTCGAATGATGTGCTTGTAGATACATTGGGTTCATTGTTAGTCGGGAAGTGTTATGGTGGTTGATAGTGATCCAAATGAACATATATTTAGGTACAATATCCTTCCAATATGTAAAGCTTTTAGTTACTATTGTTCTATTTTTATGTAATAATCGTTTAAATAAATAAGTGCGAAGACAAAAGAAGAAAACGAAGATTTGAAGACGTAAACGTTCAAAAAGCTCAAATGTTCAAGATACAATCCAAGTGGTTCAATTTATTGATGAGAAACATCTAAAAATTACAAGAGTACAAGTCGCGGAACGCAAGGTACAAGATATCTAAGCATACGAAAAGACGTTCAAAAATCTGGAACCGAGACATAAACCGAGTATCAACGTACGAGTCAACGGAGCTAAAATTACAAGTCAACTATGCATAAGAATATAATATATATATATATATATATATATATATATATATATATATATATATATATATATATATATATATATATATATATATATATATATATATATATATATATATATATATATATATATAATTACATAATATTATATATATATATTATAAAAATCAGCAGCCCACGTTTTGAATTCAAATGGTGAGCTGGAACTGGAAACTCCACGAACGCGGAGCTGCAAAGGGTAAAACCTCCACGACCGCGGAGCACACCAGGACTCAAATTCGCCTATAAATACTCCAGCCTTCTGCTCGATCAACCTGCACCATATCAATCTCTCTCTCTGATATATATATATATATATATATATATATATATATATATATATATATATATATATATATATATATATATATATATATATATATATAATATAATATAAATTAGTTTAGTTTTATATTAGTTTAGATTAGGTAATGTAATGGTTATTTACGGGTTTTAAAGTCGGAGTTCTGTCCGTGTAACGCTACGCGATTAATAATCACTGTAAGCTATGTTCTTCCTTTTTAAATTAATATATCGTATTTAAGTTATTATTATGCTTATTTGAGCCGAAGTAATCATGATGTTGGATTAAATATTAAGACGGGGTTATTGAACTTTGGACCATAATTAGGGTTTGGACAAAAGACCGACACATGTGGAAATGGGACTATGGGTTATTAATGGACTTTATATTTGATTAATATAGAGATTTACAATTTGACGTATTTATAAATAGCCACATACGCTCGATCGAGTACGATGAGCGGGATATTTATAAAAACTAATAATTGTTCATTTGACCGGAGACGTGGATGGATTAATAGTTAATGGACTCATTAAAACAGGGGTGGATTGCATACAAGGGTAATTGGTGTAATTGTTAACAAAGTATTAAAACCTTGGATTACACGCAGTCGATAACCTGGTGTAATTATTAACAAAGTATTAAAACCTTGTTACAGTTCGAATCCCTAATTAGTTGGAATATTTGACTTCGGGATTAAGGTTAATTTGACGAGCATTTTATAATTATGACCGATGAACTATAATGGGAACAAACCAGATAGGTTTCAAATAAATCCAGGACAAAGGACAATTAACCAGAGTAATAAATTAAAATTAAAACGTCAAACATCATGAGTACGGAAGTTTAAATAAGCATAATATATTTTATTTTATATTTCCTCGTACTTTTATTTATTGTCATTTTAATTATTGTTATTTATTTTATCATTATTTAAATATCGTCATTTATCTTTGTGCTTTATTTAAAATCGACAAACCGGTCATTAAACGGTAAAAACCCCCTTTTATAATAATAATAATTGTAATATATATATTTTGTACAAATATAGTTATATAAAAATATAGTGTAAAATAAGTCGTCTCCCTGTGGAACGAACCGGACTTACTAAAAACTATACTACTTTACGATTAGGTACACTGCCTATAGTGTTGTAGCAAGGTTTAGGTATATCCCATGTGTAAATAAATTAAATTAAAACTTGTGTAATTTGTATCGTATTCTATAATAAAAATAATAGTATTTCGTATGCCTCCGCTACACACATCAAGTTTTTGGCGCCGCTGCCGGGGAGCGGCAAAACGTTATATTTTTAATTTATATTTGTAAAAATATAATTAAAAAAAGAAAAAAACGTATTTTTAATATTTTGTAAAATTATAAAGTATTTTTATTTTTATTTTTAGTTTTTAAAATATAAGTTTATTTTTATAAATTTTCTATATATAAGTTTGAAAAAAAAACGAACCTGTTTTGGCCTGCACCGGATTATGAGCCTGCATTACTCAGCGATTGCGGAGCTAAATAGGCAAAACCCTTCTCGATCGCGGAGGCTGGTCTGACAGGTCTGAACCCACGCATTAAATACAAATTAGGGTTTTAATTTTATATTTATTATTATTTTTAGGGTTTAATTATTATATAGTTTTTATATAATTTGTATTTTAAGTTTTAGTTATTATTATTTACATATTTATATTAATACTTTTATATAAATAATATAAAAATTATATTTTTATAAAAAATTATATTTTTATAACTTTTATTTTATTTTTATATTGTGTATCTTTTTATTCGTTTAAATTCGTAATTTGTATATTTATCGTTCGTTATATTAGTTTTAAGTTAGTTTTTTCCATAGTTGTTTTATATTTCTAGATTTTTAGGCTTTGCCGTAAAATCCCTTAAGTGCTTTTTCTTTAGATTAAGATTTAGGCGCTTTAGAATTTTGCGGCGTCGTTTTAAGTTTATAGGTTTTAGTACTTTTTGAGTAATTGTCGTTTTCCGTTTAGAATTGCATTTAAGCTTTAATACCTTTAGGCGCAACTTTTTAGATTTAGTTTTTAGACTTTTAACTTTCGACATTTTTCTTTCTCATTTTTATTTTTCGACGTTTTTCGACACTCTTTTTCTTTTTCATTTCTACGCGCTAGTTTATAGGACAGAGAATATGTTTTTTAAAAAAATAAAAAAAAATAACTATAAATTTCGAAAAAAATTTATTATAAGCGATTAAATCAATAGACATCCAAAAATTTCTGCTTCGTAGTAATAGTTGGATTTGTTAGTGGCTGAGTTGTGGATTTTTTGATTTAAAGGATCCTGGCTCCCTGCTGCATATTTTGGCTATTCAAAACGTGGGCAAAAGCAGAAAAGTCTATTAATTTGATAACTTATATAATTTTTAGTTTTATATCTAATAGGATAATTAGTGAATGCACCACATTGTAGCTAAAATTTGGCCATCGCAATAAAATGGAAAATTTTGAAAACAAGGTCATGGAAACTCTTTTTGAAATCCAAAATCAATTAAATCAATACTCTCAAACGAGTGTTGATGACAATTCGTTCGGTCAAACTTGGATCACGAATGACGAAACAATAACTTGTTGTGAAATCTGTGGAGATTATCACTCAACATGGGAATGTTATTATTACGTTCCTATGGAAAATTATGCACCCATGGAACCTGAGTGGAATGATTATGAGGAATGCAATTCTAATTAGGATTATTTCCAAGAATATATCCAAACTCAACAACCAGAAGACGAGAAAAATTATGTGTCTGAAATTTTTTTAGATTATATGAAAATCAAACTCGAAGAACTTAACGCTCAAAATGAACAAATAAGAGAGTTTGCAAATTGGCAAGCTGAAACTCTATCAGACTACACACTTGTTGATCTGAAGAGTCGTGTACAAGAAAATCTCATATCATCGAATTTTGATGAATTCGAGAGCTCCGAAATCACTAATTATCCCGATGATACTTTTTATTCAGTCTTACCAATTTCACAAGATATCGACACATTATCCTCAATCGACAAAATCACCAATCCATCAATGAATGAAGAAGAAGTAAGGGTGACAAAGTGGTACTCTTGGGAAAATGATAACGTTGAAAATTTTACCCCCGAGACCAAAGTGGTGAGACCGATAAGGAACGTTAATGAAAAAGAATTTGCTTCGATCCCAAAATTAACCATTTCACAATTTTCCAACCCAATATTCTCAATAGACAAGTCATCTACCGAAAATGAACTACGAACTGTAATAGATAATGACACCTCGGATTTCACCCAATTGGGTAATAGAGGTGAAAACTTTGATCCCGAGAATTAACGGAAGGAAATGTTAGGAATTGTCCACCCTATAGGAATATGTAGGTCGGTGTATAACGATTCATTTGACCAAGAACTAGAAAAGAGACATATCCATTTACTAAAAGCTACAATTAAAAAAGAATTAAGTAGTGACGATCGGGTGGGTCTAAACTATAAACCCATTGATATATTATACACCACCCGAGATGTAAATAACTGGCTCACAATTTTAATTCTTGGAACTTATTCTACCGACTTCACATGTCGTCAGCTAAGTGTGGGGAAGTCTGAAATACAGTTGGGGACAACCACCATCCCACCCAGTGCCTTCCCAGCTAACCACCTGGTGACCACTGAGTGTACCTCAGATACTGATTTTAGGGCCTGCCTCTCGGCTACTGCCAACCCTCGTAAGGGATCGCAAGGAGTAAGAGCCAATGCTTCGTCACAGGTAACACTGTGAGAACCTCCTTTACGACTAACCTACCACACATGGACAGCGTTATACCAGCTCTGATGCCAACTCTAACTCAACTGAAATGCCCCGTTCATATATAATATAAATGATTCACAATAGTTGATTACATCGCGAGGTAATTGACCTCTATATGATACATTTTACAAACATTGCATTAGTTTTAAAAGACAAACTTTCATTTCATCGAAAGTTGACAGGCATGCATACCATTTCATAATATCCATCTATAAATGATCTAATCTGTCATTTATTTAATCATAATCTTTACTGAACTCAACGACTCGAATGCAACGTCTTTCGAAATATGCCATGAATGACTCCAAGTAATATCTCTAATATGAGAAAATGCACAGCGGAAGATTTCTTTCATACCTGAGAATAAACATGCTTTAAAGTGTCAACTAAAAGGTTGGTGAGTTCATTAGTTTAACATAAATAATCATTTCCATCATTTTAATAGTCCACAAGATTTTCATTTCCGTTTCTCATAAATATACGTCCCATGCATAGAGACAAAAATAATCATTCATATGGTGAACACCTGGTAACCGACATTAACAAGATGCATATAAGAATATCCCCTATCATTCCGGGACATCCATCGGACATGATATAAAATAACATCGAAGTACTAAAGCATCCGCTCCAACGGATGGGGTTCGTTAGGCCCAATCGATCTATCTTTATGATTCGCGTCAATTAGTAGATCGGTTTACTAATTCTTAGGTTACCAAGCAAAAAGGGGCATATTCGGCTTCGATCATTCAACCATATAATGTAGTTTCGATTACTTGTGTCTATTTCGTAAAACATTTATAAAAATTGCGCATGTATTCTCAGCCCAAAAATATAAAGGGTAAAAAGGCAAATGAAACTCACAATACTGTATTTTGTAGTAAAAATACATATGACGATATTGAACAATGCAGGGTTGGCCTCGGATTCACGAACCTATATTATTTATATATATTATATTAAAACATGTAATCGTAATCGAACAGTTTATATACGTATTTATTATTGATATCATTTTATAACTTATGTGTTTCCTTAAAATATTTTAATAGGTTTTGGACTTAAAGTTGATACAGAAACAATTAGTGGGTGTTTAAATTGATTAAACTGAAAAAAATAAAAATAGGAAGCTGGAACAGGTCACGAAGAACACATGATGAACTCAAAATCAAATTCGAATCTACAGGCTGCTACAGAGCACGATTTCAACATGAAAGAGGTGTTAAATCATATTTAGAAACTCTTTGGATAATCAATTTAACATAAAACACTAAAGTACGTTGGAATTTCGTGATAAACCCTTTGTTTGACTTTTATAAAATTAACTTTGACTTCCAAAATTAGAACTCGATAGATAAAATTGGATTTTGAAATTTTACAGAAAGCATCAAGAAAATATTTTGACCATTCCTGCATTTTTAGATTTTGAGAACCATTGCAATTTCGAGCCATTGATAAATGAAATAGAAACAGAGATAGTCGACCAGTTCCAGCTTGTTTTTCGATTTAGATTCATAAACTGAATTGATTATAATTGATAATTGATAATGGTAGTGGGAAAGAATTGGGATGTCTCCTTTATATCTGAATTGATATTGTGTATATATGAATACGTGGGTATCCATTCTTTTTTTTTTTCTCAATCAGACAAGGTACAAGAAAGATAAACAAATGAAATATATATATATATATATATATATATATATATATATATATATATATATATATATATATATATACACACACACATACATACATACATAAATATATTTAACACATACAACATAACAAAGTTCATTTTTTTTACATATATAAAACGAATATATGAAATCTAAATATATTATTAATATAAAAATGATATAACTAATAAGTTATATATATATATATATATATATATATATATATATATATATATATATATATATAAACTTATTCGATTACGATTATGAGTATTGATAAATATACAAATGATATAGGTTCGTGAATCCGAGGCCAACCCTATATTTGTTCAATGTCGTTCTATGTATTTTTACTACAAAATACAGTATGGTGAGTTCATTTGATTCCCTTTTACTCTTTACATTTTGGGACTGAGAATACATGCGCTACTTTTACAACTGCTTTATTAAATGCTTTTGAAATACATTTTGAACTGCGAATACATGAAATGCTCTTATAAATGTTTGACGAGATAGACACAAGCAAAACATTCCTCGAATGAATTATGTGGACGTGATAATTGCCACCATTGAATTATGTGGACGTGATAATTTCCACAATTGATATGAATATTTTCCCCCTGATTATTATTGCTTGGTAACCTAAGAATTAGGGAACATCACTAATTTTGAGAATTAGTGCACGCCTAATTGACGCGAATCCTAAAGGTAGCTACCGGGTTTAACACCCCCACCCAGAATGTTCACTAGATGGAAGGGCTAGTGGGCGTGGTGTTTAGTACTTCGAAGTTTATATGATTATATACAGACGAGATGTTCTGTTTTGGGATATTATTATGCGCATTATATGTTAAGGTCGGTTACCAAGCCAAGCTATGAAAGAAATAAAAAGTGAATGTTATGTATCGAGAGAATGATTTTATACACAGGTTATGTGTATGTTATTTTTGTGCACAAGATATGTGTACGGTTACTAAGATTTATGAAAGATGATTTCGTACACGAGAAAGGTGTACTCAGTTTAAAAGATATCGCATGTACATTACAGGTGGGTATAGGATTCGGGCCCATTTGTACCATTCAGGATTTAAATCTTATGGTCTATCAAAATGATGAATTTTATTGTTTTATGATAAACCTATGAACTCACCAACCTTTTGGTTGACACTTTAAAGCATGTTTATTCTCAGGTATGAAAGAAATCTTCCGCTGTGCATTTGCTCATATTAGAAATATTACTTGGAGTCATTCATGACATATTTCAAAAGACGTTGTATTCGAGTCGTTGAGTTCATCAAGATTATTATTAAGTCAATTATAGTTGGAGGTATTATGAAATAGTATGCTTGCCGTCAACTTTCGATGTAAAGAAAGTTTGTCTTTTAAAAACGAATGCAATGTTTGTAAAATGTATCATATAGAGGTCAATTACCTCGTGATGTAATCAACTATTGTGAATCGTTTATATTGTATATGAACGGGTCATTTCAAAGTCTAACCCCACTTAATGTTAAATTCGGGGTTCGGGTTAGTGCAAAACTTGTTAATAAAAATGCATGATAAATTAGGGTAAAATACGCATTTTCAAAGATTAGCAAACAGTTCAGAAAAGCAACCATTTTTGAAGAAAAACATGTGTGATAAAACAACAAAAGGAATGAACGATGAGGTGTACCATCTATCATTCGATGAGCTTTATAATTACAAATTGGGTATTTTTAATCACTTTTCTACACTAATCACCCTTATGAATTTATAATTATAGTCTGATTTCATGTATATGAGGGTATTGCATGATCTCAAGTATGAGGAAGGGTTATAAATTCTCTCGTGTTTGCACTTGGTTTATTTGCCAAATTTTGTGAAAATTTGAAAAAATTTCAACTAAATGAATTCAAAATCATGTTTATACATATTTATGAACGATAAAAACTAGGTGTTAATACCGAAATTATCGTTACCTCGGAAAGGACATAAATTGAGAAACAACCTAAAATGCTTGAAATCATTTAAAATGGAAAAGATGAGAATAAAAAAACAAAGAAAGAAATAAATAAAAGCCAAGTGTGGTGAGAATGTACCAAGTTATTCAATTAAAAACTATCTATCACATGTTTCTGTAAAGTTATTGCAGGTGCTTTTATTTTGAACTAAATTAACTGTTTTAACCGTAATATTGTAATATAAATGGAAGAAAAGATGGATCTACACGATGAATCAATCCCATCATTAAAAGGAAGTAAAGTCTTCCGAAAAAGAAATGTGCTTCTTGATTTAGGTCAGGAAGTTGTCGTCCAGACCAGTTGTAGAGTCTACAAAAAACCTTGAAAAGTTTTCTCAAAAATCAGTTGGAAATCCACGGACCTCAGCATCAAACAGGGTCGCCAAGTGGTCAGACTTATCCTAACCATGAGAGGATCTGTCTCGTAAAATGGGGAGAGCGCCGTGCAAATTAGCTTGATAAGACTAATGAATCAGACCCCCAGAAAAGGATAATCTCCTTAAAGATTAAAAATCGACTTTTAAGCCTAATATTACTCAATCCTTGAGATTGACCTTAAAGATTGAGAATTACAAACTCATGGAATTCGATGATATCTAAACTCGAGCTTGAACGAGAAAATATTTTGATCAAATTAAAACCGATTTGTTTTCTGAAAAACCTATTTTCAATGCGTTCATTACTATTGAACGTAAAATCCTAAGATTTCATCGGAATTCATTAGGTCACCTGAACCAAATCGGGTGTCAACCGTAAGAACGGTGGTTGCATAGCATGGTCGAAGACAGGACCTTGTGCCAGACCAAAAAATTATAGGTGATCTTTACTATTGCTCCTACAAAGGATAGTAATTGCATTCGACACATTTTTGACCATGATCATCTGCATGTCATTAGACATTGCCTTAACAGTTGCTTGTTCATCGCTTTCCTTTACAACCGGACGGTAGTTTACCGAAAGGTAATATACAGAGCAAGTATACTGGACGTGTTGCTTTCCTAATACAAGGTTAGCAAGTGGGTGACACAAAACCACAAGTTTTGAGCTAAAATTTTTAAAATCTGAAACCCACAAAATCATTTTGCAAACACCGGTGAAGGGTTATTTTGGAAAACTTATCTAGGGTAAAATCTAGCTTAAATTTTCAAAAGATCAAATGTTTTCATAAAGATCCAATTTCCTTAAGGATCTAAATTTTCATAGTCATGTGGGACTTTAAACCGCCTTTCAAATGTGCACTTTGCTTTGGAAACTGAAAGTAAATCAGCTATTTGATTGCAAGTGTCGTTGACCTGAACCCGAGGCAACTGTGGATGGAACACCCACCTTTAACCATGGTTCTATTGTTACTATCATTGTTCATACCACTGTATCAAAATCACTGATGTATAAAGTGTGAGAATAAAAAAGTGATTCGAGTGAAATGTGATTTTATTTCAAGTTCTATATTGCTTGAGGACAAGCAACGTTCAAGTGTGGGGATATTTGATAGTTCTCCAAATGAACATATATTTAGGCACAATATCCTTCCAATATGTAAAGCTTTTAGTTACTATTGTTCTATTTTTATGTAATAATCGTTTAAATAAATAAGTGCGAAGACAAAAGAAGAAAACGAAGATTTGAAGACGCAAACGTCCAAAAAGCTCAAATGTACAAGATACAATCCAAGTGGTTCAATTTATTGATGAGAAACGTCTAAAAATTACAAGAGTACAAGTCACGGAACGCAAAGTACAAGATATCTAAGCATACGAAAAGACGTTCGAAAATCCGGAACCGAGACATAAACCGAGTATCAACGTACGAGTCAACGGAGCTAAAATTACAAGTCAACTATGCACAAGAATATAATATATATATATATATATATATATATATATATATATATATATATATATATATAATTACATAATATTATATATATATATATATATATATATATATATATATATATATATATATATATATATATATATATATATATATATTATAAAAATCAGTAGCCCACGTTTTGAATTCAAATGGTGAGCTGGAACTGGAAACTCCACGATCGCGGAGCTGCAAAGGGTAAAACCTCCACAATCGCGGAGCTCATCAGGACTCAAATTCGCCTATAAATACTCCAGCCTTATGCTCGATCAACCTGCACCATATCAATCTCTCTCTCTCTCTGATATATAATATAATATAATATATATATATATATATATATATATATATATATATATATATATATATATATATATATATATATATATATATATATATATATATATATATATATATATTAGTTTAGTTTATATTAGTTTAGATTAGGTAATGTAATGGTTATTTACGGGTTTTAAGGTCGGAGTTATGTCCGTGTAACGCTACACGATTAATAATCACTGTAAGCTATGTTCTTCCTTTTTAAATTAATGTCTCGTATTTAAGTTATTATTATGCTTATTTGAGCGGAAGTAATCATGATGTTGGAAAAAATATTAAGACGGGGTTATTTAACTTTGGACCATAATTAGGGTTTGGACAAAAGACAGACACTTGTGAAAATGGGACTATGGGTTATTAATGGACTTTATATTTGATTAATATAGAGATTTACAATTTGACGTATTTATAAATAGCCACATACGCTCGATTGGGTACCGTGAGCGGGATATTTATAAACACTAACAATTGTTCATTTGACCAGAGACGTAGATGGATTAATAGTTAATGGACTCATTAAAACAGGGGTGGATTACATACAAGGGTAATTGGTGTAATTGTTAACAAAGTATTAAAACCTTGGATTACACGCAGTCGATAACCTGGTGTAATTATTAACAATGTATTAAAACCTTGTTACAGTTCGAATCCCTAATTAGTTGGAATATTTGACTTCGGGATTAAGGTTAATTTGACGAGCATTTTATAATTATGACCGATGAACTATTATGGGCACAAACCAGATAGGTTTCAAATAAATCCAGGACAAAGGACAATTAACCTAGAGTAATAAATTAAAATCAAAACGTTAAACATCATGAGTACGGAAGTTTAAATAAGCATAATATATTTTATTTTATATTTCCTCGTACTTTTATTTATTGTCATTTTAATTATTGTTATTTATTTTATCGTTATTTAAATATCGTCATTTATCTTTACGCTTTATTTAAAATCGACAAACCGGTCATTAAATGGTAAAAACCCCCTTTTATAATAATAATAATTGTAATATATATATTTTGTACAAATATAGTTATATAAAAATATAGTGTAAAATAAGTCGTCTCCCTGTGGAACGAACCGGACTTACTAAAAACTATACTACTCTACGATTAGGTACACTGCCTATAGTGTTGTAGCAAGGTTTAGGTATATCCCATCTGTAAATAAATTAAATTAAAACTTGTGTAATTTGTATCGTATTCCGTAATAAAAATAATAGTATTTCGTACGCCTCCGCTACACATATCAGTGGTTTTGGTTAGTTAAGTGAGTGAGCAAACTCCCGAGTTTGACGCGTACTTAGTCACCCTAGGTAGCGGGTGCACTATTGAGATTGTCATTGGTTAAAGTTACTCATCGTAACTAGGATAACCGATTAGTGTGTATGTGTGTGCGACGAGGACTTGAATCCCATGATGGGACGTAGCAAGTCTAATGATTGTAAAATTGAGTTACACTCCGTAGAGTGTGTGGTTAGAGAATCGCGTAAGGATTCTAGTTATGAGTCATCTTGGAATTTGCGAATCCAGGAGTCTTCGGGTCATTAAACTCATGGGAGTAAGATCCGAATGAAAATGGTCGCGTTAGTGTGATTTGGACTATATGGTAACATTCCTAACGGAATATCCCTTGTTGTAGTAGTTGTGTTGACATTCGGAAGGGTGTAAGACTTGGTGTTCCAAGCACCTCTTAGCGTTAGACGGAAGTTTTCATTAGGCTATATCATTTGGCCTTGTAGAAATTGCGGGTAGCGTGTGATCGGTAGAAACTTTCGATAAGACAATAAACCGTAAGGCTTTCGGGAAGGTATGATTTCAGGTCATTATTCTGGAGAGGTAGGTGACGTCGTTTCATGACCCGTCCTAATCCATCCGGACAAAGTCCATATCGATTATAAACGATTCACAACAGTTGATTACATCGTGAGGTACTTGACCTCTATATGATACATTTTACAAACATTGCATTCGTTTTTGAAAGACAACATTGAAAGTTGACAGGCATGCATCACATTTCATAATATATTAGACTATCAATGACTTAACAATAATCTTGATGAATTCAACAACTCGAATGCAACGTCTTTTGAAGTATGCTATGAATGACTCCAAGTAATATCTTTAAAATGAGCAAATGCACAGCGGAAGATCTCTTTCGTACCTGAGAATAAACATGCTTTAAAGTGTCAACCAAAAGGTTGGTGAGTTCATTAGTTTAACATAAATAATCATTTCATAATTTTAATAGACCACAAGATTTCATATTTCCATTTCTCATAAACATACGTCTCATGCATAGAGACAAAAATATCATTCATATGGATTGAACACCTGGTAACCGATATTCACAATATGCATATAAGAATATCCCTACCATTCCGGGATCCTCCTTCGGACATGATATAAATTTCGAAGTACTAAAGCATCCGGTACTTTGGATGGGGCTTGTTGGGCCCGATAGATCTATTTTTAGGATTCGCGTCAATTAGGGTGTCTGTTCCCTAATTCTTAGATTACCAGACTTAATAAAAAGGGGCATATTCGATTTCGATAATTCAACCATATAATGTAGTTTCGATTACTTGTGTCTATTTCGTAAAACATTTATAAAAGCAGCGCATGTATTCTCAGTCCCAAAAATATATATTGCAAAAGCATTTAAAAAGGGAGTAATGAAACTCACCTTATGTATTTTGTAGTAAAAATACATATGACTATATTGAACAAGTGTAAGGTTGGCCTTGGATTCACGAACCTATATCAAGTATATATAATGAAAATCAAATAATTCCATTTATTAATTATATAATATTGGTACATTTAATGTTGTAGTTTATATATCGTTTGTACTAAATTCTAATATATTTCATATCTTAAATTGCCTGTTATATAGGTATTTATTTTGTATATACATAATAGAAACGTTAACATTCTTAATATATAATTATAGGTAATATTAATATAATTTTATCATGAGTATAATTTTATATACAAAATATTCATTTGTTAAAATAATATAATAATAATAATAATGACAAAGAAATTTTAACTAAAAAGGTAGTTTTAATAATATTATTAGTTATAATAATAATCCTAATAAAAATGATAATTTTTAAAAAAAATAAAATAAAGGTTCTTTTAATAATAATAATAATAATTTTGATAATATTAAAAACGATAATAACAATAATAATTCTAATAATGATACTTATATTGATAATAATAATAATACTAATAATAATAATAATAATAATAATAATAATAATAATAATAATAATAATAATAATAATAATAATAATAATAATAATAATAATAATAATAGTAATAGTAATAATAAAAGTGAGTAAACTACCTTTAAGAGTATAATCTCCAAAAAAAATAAAACTATCCCTGCCAAGACTCGAACCCACGACCTCCGATTAACCAACAACACTCCTTAACCATCTGCTCTAATCTATTTTTCTGAAATTTTACCCCATCTATATTTATTTAATTCCGTAATTATTCTGTTTTATTTTCTTCTTCATTACATCAACACCCAAAAACCATTTTCATCATCATTCAATACTTGGTACAATTTGGATTTCGACCCAAATGAAAAACGAGACATGGCAGCCCAAATAAAAGTCCAATAACAGCAAACATTGCCAACCGATTTCTAACAGGAGCGTATGGTAATTTGATAGTAGGGTTTCGGTATTTGGAGTCTTATTCGATCATTAAACAGAAATAATACTTCAATGGTTGTTATCATTATAGCATCATCAACCCGTCATCATCCTTATCGACATCATGCATCATTCACATCATCATCCTCAACATCATCCTTTATCATCGCCATCATAATCAATCCATCATCAAATCCATCGTATATCATCACCATACTTTACGGTTATCATCATCACTTCATCCTTTCATCATGATCGTCATCGACTTTCATCATTTTTCCTTGCCACCGTCGCTGTTGGAATTTCCTGTATAACCAGGTACGAGTAGCAGCAACAGCCCAGCAGAAAAATTGGGTTGGCTCACGTCCCAACAGCGAAAACAGAAGCCCAAGTGTGTTTTAAATGGATCCACAAGCAGCTCCTTTGTATTAACTAATAAAGGTTCGGTAAAAAAATGAAACACAAAGGTAACCGTAGCCACTGTAATTGATTGTCCCAATCATCATCTTTTTATAGTTTATTCAAACTTCAACAAGTGGGTGTTACCGTTATTAGTTGTTTGCCACAACAATAAAACGTGTATGATTATTGGCTCCAATAAAGAAAATATAAAGTAGTAGTTGCCTTTTAGGGAGATGGGAAATGATTAATTGGGTAGCTGATTATAATCGAATGGGAAACAAACAAACAAAATATACAAGGCGTTGTAGCAGTGTAAACACGATGGGTTTATGGTGGTGCATGGTCGACAGTTAGAGGAGAAGAGGAAAAAAAATGAGAGTATTGTCGGGTGTTGAGTGATGGAGGTCTCATGACAGAAATAGAATTAATAGGGTGGCGATAAAGGTGGTGGATGGTGAATGGTTAAACGTGAAATAGAAAATGAAATGGCAACAGGAAGACGCACACTTGATTGTTGAAATGGTGGTTGATCGATGCTTCGGTTAAGGTGACCGAAATGGTGATTATCTTTTAAACAATAGTAATATAAGAGATGGTGGTAGGTTGTCATGGTTGTTTGTGCACGACAAAAAGAAAAAGAAGAGAAATTTGGCGACGGTTTAAGGTGGCCATCGGGGAAGAAGGTGATATGGTGGTGAAGAATGTTTGGTGATCTTAGTGACAAAGAAGGAGAAGGAAGGATGTTTTTTTTAAAAAAAAAAAGGTGTCTGGATGTGAATATATGTATATGTATATTTATGATACATATAATTGATAGATAGTGGGCGATCAAACAAACAACCAAATAGTAATCAATTACATTTTCAAAATCACGGATGATTGTTACTGGTGCACTGTTTGTGATTTCAATCACAAAAGCAAGAAGTAGTATTAATTAAATATAATAAATATTATATTCATTTAAGAAACTTGATTTTAATTAAATATCTTATCGACAGTTTTATTAGAAATGGTATATCGTACCCCGTTGATAATTAGTGGCAGATAAAAAGTTCTCTGTAAAATCTCATATTTTTTAAAATAAATGTCTTTATTTATTTCTGTCATTATGGTATAAAATTTGATCATTAAGTTATTAAATAAAAATTACATCAACTGTCCCTCTCAATTATGTGAAAAATATAAAAAGTGTTAAAATTAAATAACTAGATCCTAAATACATTTTTAGTACGCCTAAAATTTATAGAACTCAGTTCGGATCACCGTTTATTTTAAAATCATATAAGTTCGAATTTAACTTGCTTAATATCAATCGGAACATCAAACAAGTATTACAATCATTTAATATTTATTTTTAATATACATTCATATGTGTTTATATATATATATATATATAGATGTTTTAAATAATAATTATTATAATATCATATTTCCTAACAACAACATTTAATATTTCAAATTATACATTCAAATATTATATATATATATATATATATATATATATATATATATATATATATATATACACACACATATCTGTTTACAAATAGTTGTTCGTGAATCGTCGGGAATAGTCAAAGGGTAATTTGAATATATGAACATAGTTTCCAAAATTTTTGAGACTCAACAATACAGACTTTGCTTATCATGTCGAAATCATATAATGATTAAGTTTAAATTTGGTCAGAATTCTCCGGGTCATCACAGTACCTACCCGTTAAAGAAATTTCGTCCCGAAATTTGAGTGTGGTGGTCATTGCTAACAATAAAAATGTTTTCATGACCAATATGAGTTGATAATTAGAGGTTTATCAGCATTGAATAATAATGATAAAATAATTCGATTATTCTAAGAATACGAATGAAGCTATCGCAAAATAGTGAAATGAGAAAGACAAATTTCATCATAACTTTTGTTTAGTCATGGTTGAATTCCGGAAGTCAAGGGATTTAAAGAAAATCTTCGAAATCTAAAAGATTTGATCCTTCGGCGAATAAGGAAATTAAGATCTCTATAATTAAATGCGGTCATCTGTCTCGATTGCTTTGTCTGGTATTTCCACTGTCAATGAACTTTTTCTGTTCCATTATTTTCCACCACTCTCGTTTTTCTACACTTTAATTCATATTTCCAAATCATCAGTCAATATGCTTAATCCAGTTTTAATTCTGGATATAATTCTGACTTTCATATCAATCATTCTCCTTTTCCATCTACCACCGAAGGAAATCTATTCATTTTTACTATTACCTTGGAGTTATAGTATTCCTAATTCTCCCGGGTCTTTATATTGCTATACGCATTGATATACACGGTTTGTAATTTCTGTGTTGTTATTGGGTTTTATATCTTTCCTTATATTTCAAAGCCCCTGCTTCTATCTCATATAATCATTGTCATCCACAGTTACTGCTTTCTCTTATTTACTGTGATTTATACTCCCATCTTTATTTTAGATCTTCATTCTTTTGTTTCCTCTTCCCGACTTTAAATCAAGCGAATAATGATCCAGGATTCGTAGGTATGAAGTTTCGAATGAACATAACTAACGTTCTAAGAGTGAGATTGTAATAGCATGATTTTGACTTGTTAAATTACTAGGATCACCAAGAATAGAACTATCAAGAATATACTTTCTTGATATATTCAGAAGTTAAGCAGAATGAAAGAGTTGTGTAACATGACATATGATGATGTTATAATCTGTGAATCATCACGTTCCACTAGAAACTCAGCATAACTTATTGTAATATAATCACGTTGATCAAGTGTCATTATATTATACTAACTTATGCATCAATTCCCAACACTACTTCAAAAACATTCATAATTTAAACTTGAATTTTTAAAGAATTTTAGAAACTAAAGTAGTTTCCTTTATGATGTAATATAGATAGCACGAAGAGATAAATAATTTCAAACGAGAATATTTATGAAAATATCGAAGATATTTATGATGATATTTTGGAATTTCTAAGTTCGATGGTTGATGAGGAAGATTTTCCACAAGATTTTAACATGAGTACGGAGCAATATATTCGTTGAAGGTTTCATCGGATCCAGAATTACCTGGATTCTTTGAATATATGGTATGGTCCTTGTATTTGTCCTTGGTCTCCTTCGTGATTAGCTCAATCCGTTTTCCAATTCCAACTTTTCTGAGCTTTTCCAACATACTATTCTTTATCATCAAACTTTTGA
Organism: Rutidosis leptorrhynchoides; assembly: GCF_046630445.1. Classification (NCBI taxonomy): domain Eukaryota; kingdom Viridiplantae; phylum Streptophyta; class Magnoliopsida; order Asterales; family Asteraceae; genus Rutidosis; species Rutidosis leptorrhynchoides. The sequence continues at coordinate 75,477,106 of NC_092339.1, read as the reverse complement.
TGATTAAGGTCATTTACGGTTGTCTATGGTTTCTGCTGCTTCATTCAGCTTTTTCAACATTCAGAGTATTGATTTGTGACTGAGTGCTTTTCAGAATTTCAGAATGAGAGATCATAATTCTAAGAGATAATTGTCATACATATAACTGTTGATGTAGATATGCTATGAGTTTTCAAAGTACTGATTGCTGATTCCCGGTAATTGTTATGGCAGTTCTCGTTACAAGATGTGGATGAGTATATGATAGGGTTTCAATGAATAAATATAATGATTTGTCAGAGAGATTTAAGCCAAAAAGCAACGAGGTTGCTGGTACGTCTGCTGGTAATATGGTGGAATATAAAAGAATTCTCCGGTATCAAAAGGGTAATTGTATATATCAGGATTATAGTAAGGCTACTTCGAATGAAAAGTCGAAGTTGACTTGCTGGAGCTGTGACAAAATTTGCTACTTTGAAAAGGGATCGCAAAGTTATTTTTGCTAATAAATACCAAAGGATCTGACGCGGCTACGTGTTGAACTTTTACTCAGTTGCCGAGAGTTTCTCAGGTGCATAACTATATGCATAAATCTTTCCTTCTGTAGATGAAGTGCGGTTGATTCATCCTATCGATTGAGGTGTTTTCAAGAATCATGAAAGGTTTGAACGCAGATTGTAATCGTCGAGATACAAACGAGGTTTAAGATGAAATCAAGTGGCAACTTGAAGAATTGTTTAGTTTCATATATTATAATCAATATTTTAATTCATTTTAATTGTTCAATGTTATTAGTCCACAGTCGATAGTCCACAGTTGACAGTCCAATAATTCACATATAGTTTAATATATACTATTCGAATTAATTAATACGTATTGTGACCCGTGTACATGTCTCAGACTCATTCACAACTCAAACTATATATATTATTGTAGAATCAACCTCAACCCTGTATAGAGAACTCGATCATTACTGTATATAGAGTGTCTATGGTGATTCCAAATAATATATATAGATATAGTGACCCGAACTTTTCCATGTTTATATATATTAATTGAGATTTATATTTACATGATTAAATATTTCCAACATGTTAAGCAATCAAACTTGTTAAGACTTGATTAATTGAAATATGTTTCATATAGACAATTGACCACCCAAGTTGACCGGTGATTCACGAACGTTAAAACTTGTAAAAACTATATGATGACATATATATGGATATATATATAGTTAACATGATACTATGATAAGTAAACATATCATTAAGTATATTAACAATGAACTACATATGTAAAAACAAGACTACTAACTTAATGATTTTTAAACGAGACATATATGTAACGATTATCGTTGTAAAGACATTTAATGTATATATATCATATTAAGAGATATTCATACATGATAATATCATGATAATATAATAATTTAAAATCTCATTTGATATTATAAACATTGTGTTAACAACATTTAACAAGATCGTTAACCTAAAGGTTTCAAAACAACACTTACATGTAACGACTAACGATGACTTAACGACTCAGTTAAAATGTATATACATGTAGTGTTTTAATATGTATTTATACACTTTTGAAATACTTCAATACACTTATCAAAATAATTCTACTTAACAAAAATGCTTACAATTACATCCTCGTTCAGTTTCATCAACAATTCTACTCGTATGCACCCGTATTCGTACTCGTACAATACACATCTTTTAGATGTATGTACTATTGGTATATACACTCAAATGATCAGCTCTTAGCAGCCCATGTGATTCACCTAACACATGTGGGAATCATCATTTGGCAACTAGCATGAAATATCTCATAAAATTACAAAAATATGAGTAATCATTCATGACTTATTTACATGAAAACAAAATTACATATCCTTTATATCTAATCCATACACCAACGACCAAAAACACCTACAAACACTTTCATTCTTCAATTTTCTTCATCTAATTGATCTCTCTCAAGTTCTATCTTCAAGTTCTAAGTGTTCTTCATAAATTCTACAAGTTCTAGTTACATAAAATCAAGAATACTTTCAAGTTTGCTAGCTCACTTCCAATCTTGTAAGGTGATCATCCAACCTCAAGAAATCTTTGTTTCTTACAGTAGGTTATCATTCTAACATAAGGTAATAATCATATTCAAACTTTGGTTCAATTTCTATAACTATAACAATCTTATTTCAAGTGATGATCTTACTTGAACTTGTTTTCGTGTCATGATTCTGCTTCAAGAACTTCGAGCCATCCAAGGATCCGTTGAAGCTAGATCCATTTTTCTCTTTTTCAGTAGGTTTATCCAAGGAACTTAAGGTAGTAATGATGTTCATAACATCATTTGATTCATACATATAAAGCTATCTTATTCGAAGGTTTAAACTTGTAATCACTAGAACATAGTTTAGTTAATTCTAAACTTGTTCACAAACAAAAGTTAATCCTTCTAACTTGACTTTTAAAATCAACTAAACACATTTTCTATATCTATATGATATGCTAACTTAATGATTTAAAACCTGGAAACACGAAAAACACCGTAAAACCGGATTTACGCCGTCGTAGTAACACCGCGGGCTGTTTTGGGTTAGTTAATTAAAAACTATGATAAACTTTGATTTAAAAGTTGTTATTCTGAGAAAATGATTTTTATTATGAACATGAAACTATATCCAAAAATTATGGTTAAACTCAAAGTGGAAGTATATTTTCTAAAATGGTCATCTAGACGTCGTTCTTTCGACTGAAATGACTACCTTTATAAAAACGACTTGTAACTTATTTTTCCGACTATAAACCTATACTTTTTCTGTTTAGATTCATAAAATAGAGTTCAATATGAAACCATAGCAATTTGATTCACTCAAAACGGATTTAAAATGAAGAAGTTATGGGTAAAACAAGATTGGATAATTTTTCTCATTTTAGCTACGTGAAAATTGGTAACAAATCTATTCCAACCATAACTTAATCAACTTGTATTGTATATTATGTAATCTTGAGATACCATAGACACGTATACAATGTTTCGACCTATCATTTCGACACATCTATATATATTTCGGAACAACCATAGACACTCTATATGTGAATGTTGGAGTTAGCTATACAGGGTTGAGGTTGATTCCAAAATATATATAGTTTGAGTTGTGATCAATACTGAGATACGTATACACTGGGTCATGGATTGATTCAAGATAATATTTATCGATTTATTTCTGTACATCTAGCTGTGAACAACTAGTTGTAGGTTACTAACGAGGACAGCTGACTTAATAAACTTAAAACATCAAAATATATTAAAAGTGTTGTAAATATATTTTGAACATACTTTGATATATATGTATATATTGTTATAGGTTCGTGAATCAACCAGTGGCCAAGTCTTACTTCCCGACGAAGTAAAAATCTGTGAAAGTGAGTTATAGTCCCACTTTTAAAATCTAATATTTTTGGGATGAGAATACATGCAGGTTTTATAAATGATTTACAAAATAGACACAAGTACGTGAAACTACATTCTATGGTTGAATTATCGAAATCGAATATGCCCCTTTTTATTAAGTCTGGTAATCTAAGAATTAGGGAACAGACACCCTAATTGACGTGAATCCTAAAGATAGATCTATTGGGCCTAACAAACCCCATCCAAAGTACCGGATGCTTTAGTACTTCGAAATTTATATCATATCCGAAGGGTGTCCCGGAATGATGGGGATATTCTTATATATGCATCTTGTTAATGTCGGTTACCAGGTGTTCACCATATGAATGACTTTTATCTCTATGTATGGGATGTGTATTGAAATATGAAATCTTGTGGTCTATTATTATGATTTGATATATATAGGTTAAACCTATAACTCACCAACATTTTTGTTGACGTTTTAAGTATGTTTATTCTCAGGTGATTATTAAGAGCTTCCGCTGTCGCATACTTAAATAAGGACGAGATTTGGAGTCCATGCTTGTATGATATTGTGTAAAAACTGCATTCAAGAAACTAATTTTGTTGTAACATATTTGTATTGTAAACCATTATGTAATGGTCGTGTGCAAACAGGATATTTTAGATTATCATTATTTGATAATCTACGTAAAGCTTTTTAAACCTTTATTGATGAAATAAAGGTTATGGTTTGTTTTAAAATGAATGCAGTCTTTGAAAAATGTCTCATATAGAGGTCAAAACCTCGCAACGAAATCAATTAATATGGAACGTTTTTAATCAATAAGAACGGGACATTTCAATAGATGCGTCGATATGATATGTCAAAACCTTGTATACGTGTCCCGATATTTAAAGTACGTAAAATAAATAACAGAAATTAAATGACAATAAATTAAATGCGTAAAGTAAATAACAAAAATTAAATGACGATAAATAAAATTACGAGAATGTAAATTCAGATAATTAAATTGCGATAATATAAAATGTAATAGTTAGCTAGGAACAATTAGCTAGGAACAGTTAGCGTGGATTCTTAACAAAATTTCTCATAGTTAATTTGTTTGTTTCTAACAAATTTTATTTTGTCTAATGTTTTCTTCATTATGCCACTTGTTGGATTCTGATAGGACAAAATTCAAATATGAAATTGTATGATAATGGTTATTCTGCGGTGAACGGATACATGTATCTGTGAATGTAAGTAGGATAGTAAATGACTGTTGAATCAGATTCGACGAATGTACAGTGTAACTTATTAAGGTAAAATCTAAATATTCATCGGGTATTACCTACCCGTTAAAATATTTTTTACCATTAACAGTTTGTTTAAAAGAAATTTTTTTTTTAATTACAATCTTTATGAAAATATATATACATATATATTTTCTTCAGATATAATCATAGATTTAATGAGTCAATATGATATTAAACTCATTTAATTTACCCTTAGAATAAGAATATATAATCGTTAAAACATTAGAGATTATATAATCGTCATGTCGAACGAAGATAAATGATGTAGAACGATTCGTAGATTGATGATTATGCTGCGGTACATAATGAGATGTTGAGGCGTGTGATGTTGAAACTTGGGTTGTTGGTGGTACTGGTATTGATGTTGGTGGTACTGTTGGGGCCACTGATGTTGCTGAAGCTGGTAAATTTTACACCATATTTTGCCAAGACTATAACTCGGGCGCGAAGTTCGCTGACTTCTTGTATTACTCCGGGATGATTGTCAGTCGGAACGAATGGATGAATAAGGTTTAGAATTTTAGATAGAATATAATCGTGGTGAGATATTCGGGAAATGAGGGTGAAAATGGTGTTTCGGTGTGGTTCGTCGGTAAGTGCTTCAGGTTCTTCACCAAGAGGTGAATTTGGTTGATGGAAAGGATTGCCTTCTTCTCGTCTCCATTAATTAAGTCGACTACGAACTTATCATATGAATTGGGGATGATTGGTTGGTTGATTCGTTCTGGTGACGCTGCTTTCGGAGCTTAGGTGAACGTCCACGTCAGAATAGCTGTCGGAATAACTATCGGAATAGCTATCGGAATTCGAGGGACTCGAACTGGTTGAAGGATTCATCCCTTACAATCAGATGAAGAATTTTCGATAAGAAATAGATTATAGGATGTAGATTAGTACCTTGCAATACATAATTTACATATGCATATATAATACTAAAATCCCATAAGTTACGGAGGAATCTACGGAAGCTGTCAGGCAAAGTCTACAGTAACAGATATGCTAAGATATGAATTAGCAGATACGTTAAGATACGAATTTTGTCTATACACTATTCATGCAATCATTGCAGTAAGATGTGTCTAGACTAAGAATGATAAGTAGGTAATTTCCTAAGGATGATTAGCAGATGATTTTCGACTAGAAATGATAAGCAAAACTTTTGACATGCAGACACGGTCGAAGTCCAGTCTCACTAATGCATCCTAATGACTATCAGTTATACACACTAATGCAAGACCTGGTTCGCTAAGACCACAGCTCTGATACCAACTTTCATGACCCGTCCTAATCCATCCGGACGAAGTCCATATCGATTATAAACGATTCACAACAGTTGATTACATCGCGAGGTACTTGACCTCTATATGATACATTTTACAAACATTGCATTCGTTTTTGAAAGACAACATTGAAAGTTGACAGGCATGCATCACATTTCATAATATATTAGACTATCAACGACTTAACAATAATCTTGATGAATTAAACGACTCGAATGCAACGTCTTTTGAAATATGCTATGAATGACTCCAAGTAATATCTTTAAAATGAGCAAATGCACAACGGAAGATCTCTTTCGTACCTGAGAATAAACATGCTTTAAAGTGTCAACCAAAAGGTTGGTGAGTTCATTAGTTTAACATAAATAATCATTTCATAATTTTAATAGACCACAAGATTTCATATTTCAATTTCTCATAAACATACGTCCTATGCATAGAGACAAAAATATCATTCATATGGATTGAACACCTGGTAACCGACATTCACAATATGCATATAAGAATATCCCCACCATTCCGGGATCCTCCTTCGGACATGATATAAATTTCGAAGTACTAAAGCATCCGGTACTTTGGATGGGACTTGTTGGGCCCGATATATCTATCTTTACGATTCGCGTCAATTAGGGTGTCTGTTCCCTAATTCTTAGATTACCAGACTTAATAAAAAGGGGCATATTCGATTTCGATAATTCAACCATTTAATGTAGTTTCGATTACTTGTGTCTATTTCGTAAAACATTTATAAAAGCAGCGCATGTATTCTCAGTCCCAAAAATATATATTGCAAAAGCATTTAAAAAGGGAGTAATGAAACTCACCTTATGTATTTTGTAGTAAAAATACATATGACTATATTGAACAAGTGTAAGGTTGGCCTTGGATTCACGAACCTATATCAAGTATATATAATGAAAATCAAATAATTCCATTTATTAATTATATAATATTGGTACATTTAATGTTGTAGTTTATATATCATTTGTACTAAATTCTAATATATTTCATATCTTAAATTGCCTGTTATATAGGTATTTATTTTGTATATACATAATAGAAACGTTAACATTCTTAATATATAATTATAGGTAATATTAATATAATTTTATCATGAGTATAATTTTATATACAAAATATTCATTTGTTAAAATAATATAATAATAATAATAATGACAAAGAAATTTTAACTAAAAAAGTAGTTTTAATAATATTATTAGTTATAATAATAATCCTAATAAAAATGATAATTAAAAAAAATAAAGGTTCTTTTAATAATAATAATAATAATTGTGATAATATTAAAAACGATAATAACAATAATAATTCTAATAATGATACTTATATTGATAATAATAATAATAATACTAATAATAATAATAATAATAATAATAATAATAATAATAATAATAATAATAATAATAATAATAATAATAATAATAATAATAATAATAATAATAATAATAATAATAGTAGTAGTAATAAAAGTGAGTAAACTACCTTTAAGAGTATAATCTCCAAAAAAATAAAACTATCCCTGCCAAGACTCGAACCCACGACCTCCGATTAACCAACAACACTCCTTAACCATCTGCTCTAATCTATTTTTTTGAAATTTTACCCCATCTATATTTATTTAATTTTATAATTATTCTGTTTTATTTTCTTCTTCGTTACATCAACACCCAAAAAACATTTTCATCATCATTCAATACTTGGTACAATTTGGATTTCGACCCAAATGAAAAACGAGACATGGCAGCCCAAATAAAAGTCCAATAACAGCAAACATTGCCAACCGATTTCTAACAGGAGCTTATGGTAATTTGATAGTAGGGTTTCTGTATTTGGAGTCTTATTCAATCATTAAACAGAAATAATACTTCAATGGTTGTTATCATTATAGCATCATCAACCCGTCATCATCCTTATCGACATCATGCATCATTCACATCATCATCCTCAACATCATCCTTTATCATCGCCATCATAATCAATCCATCATCAAATCCATCGTATATCATCACCATACTTTACGTTTATCATCATCACTTCATTCTTTCATCATGATTGTCATCGACTTTCATCATTTTTCCTTGCCACCGTCGCTGTTGCAATTTCCTGTATAACCAGGTACGAGTAGCAGCAATAGCCCAGCAGAAAAATTGGGTTGGGTCACGTCCCAACAGCGAAAACAGAAGCCCAAGTGTGTTTTAAATGGATCCACAAGCAGCTCCTTTGTATTAACTAATAAAGGTTCGGTAAAAAAAAATGAAACACAAAGGTAACCGTAGCCGCTGTAATTGATTGTCCCAATCATCATCTTTTTATAGTTTATTCAAACTTCAACAAGTGGGTGTTACCTTTATTAGTTGTTTACCACAACAATAAAACGTGTATGACTATTGGCTCCAATAAAGAAAATATAAAGTAGTAGTTGCCTTTTAGGGAGATGGGAAATGATTAATTGGGTAGCTGATTATAATCGAATGGGAAACAAACAAACAAAATATACAAGGCGTTGTAGCAGTGTAAACACGATGGGTTTATGGTGGTGCATGGTCGACAGTTAGAGGAGAAGAGGAAAAAAAATGAGAGTAGTGTCGGGTGTTGAGTGATGGAGGTCTCATGACAGAAATAGAATTAATAGGGTGGCGATAAAGGTGGTGGATGGTGAATGGTTAAACATGAAACAGAAAATGAAATGGAAACAGGAAGACGCACACTTGATTGTTGAAATGGTGGTTGATCGATGCTTCGGTTAAGGTGACCGAAATGGTGATTTTCTTTTAAACAATAGTAATATAAGCGATGGTGGTGGGTTGTCATGGTTGTTTGTGCACGACAAAAAGAAAAAAAAGAGAAATTTGGCGACGGTTTAAGGTGGCCATCGGGGAAGAAGGTGATATGGTGGTGAAGAATGTTTGGTGATCTTAGTGACAAAGAAGGAGAAGGAAGGATGTTTTTTTTATAAAAAAAAGGTGTCTGGATGTGAATATATGTATATGTATATTTATGATACATATAATTGATAGATAGTGGGCGATCAAACAAACAACCAAATAGTAATCAATTACATTTTCAAAATCACGGATGATTGTTACTGGTGCACTGTTTGTGATTTCAATCACAAAAGCAAGAAGTAATATTAATTAAATATAATAAATATTATATTCATTTAAGAAACTTAATCTTAATTAAATATCTTACCGACAGTTTTATTAGAAATGGTATATCGTACCCCGTTGATAATTAGTGGCAGATAAAAAGTTCTCTGTAAAATCTCATATTTTTTAAAATAAATGTCTTTATTTATTTCTGTCATTATGGTATAAAATTTGATCATTAAGTTATTAAATAAAAATTACATCAACTGTCCCTCTCAATTATGTGAAAAATATAAAAAGTGTTAAAATTAAATAACTAGATCCTAAATACATTTTTAGTACGCCTAAAATTTATAGAACTCAGTTCGGATCACCGTTTATTTTAAAATCATATAAGTTCGAATTTAACTTGCTTAATATCAATCGGAACATCAAACAAGTATTACAATCATTTAATATTTATTTTTAATATATATATATATATATATATATATATATATATATATATATATATATATATATATATATATATATATATATATATATGTGTGTGTGTGTGTGTGTTTTAAATAATAATTATTATAATATCATATTTCCTAACAACAACATTTAATATTTCAAATTATATATTCAAATATTATATATATATATATATATATATATATATATATATATATATATATACACACACACACACACACATATCTGTTTACAAATAGTTGTTCGTGAATCGTCGGGAATAGTCAAAGGGTAATTTGAATATATGAACATAGTTTCCAAAAATTTTGAGACTCAGCAATACAGACTTTGCTTATCATGTCGAAATCATATAATGATTAAGTTTAAATTTGGTTGAAAATCTCCGGGTCATCACACGTCGGGTGTATGGAACTCAAAGATCAAGTTTCAAAATCTCAATAGGTTGCGGTGGGAGTGTGCATGACACGGCATCAGGTGCCTTCTTATACCTGCTAGTGTAATGTTCAACTCCGGTGATAGTGTGATTATTTTGTGCTTAGGGTGCCCGTGAGATACCCTTGGAAGCATCGAAGGTTATAATAGGGATCGACGGGTGATAGGAATTCGACGGTTGCGCAAGTTGAAGTTTAAGAGCATTGCGGTAAATACTTCTTATGAAGTGACGGGTGAGCGAATCTTGTTGCTCTTAAGTGATAGGCGGGTAAAGATGACCGATGAGTCAATGATGGACTTAATGGTCGGTTAGGCCGAAGGTTAGGATGAAGTGTTGATATTGCGGTCGATGCAATTATTTTGTCGGATTGGTCACTCTTCTCCATGAGAGTGAGCAATTGTTAAAAAAAGTTCGTTGCGGGGAAGGTCGGGTGATCTCGACTGAGATGCACGACTGATTAAGCGGAGTGGCGTATGCCTAGGCTTAGAGGTGTACATAGGATTTTGGTGGAGTTCGCTTTGCGAATGACGAAGGGCCGTTAATTGTTAATCGTGGTACGAAGGTGCGATGTCGTCGCGTGTATGACATCTCTAGTAATTTTGTATGACAGCTCAGAGAGCCTAAGGTGAATTTACGGTGATTTGGTGTGTATGACTAACGATGAGGATGGTCATGTGTGTCGTAGAATGACAATTCTGCGGGATGTTATCATCTTGGTGGTGGGAATATGGAGTTGAATCCTAAGTGGGGGAGTTTTTACTGTCGTATGAGGAAGCCCCGGTGGTGTTAGATATAGTGAAGTGTAAGACTTCTTATGTAAGGTGGTCATGTAGCACCAAAGTGCGATACGAGATCAAGTGCAAAGTTGGAGTTCACGGAGGTGAGATAATGAAGTTGTTGTTGCAGGTGCTCTCGAATGTAAAATCTGGGTTGCTATGAAACTTGGATCGTATTGTCGAGTAGGTACAATTTCGATATTGTGGTGGATACTGTATTTTCCCTGTCGGGAAACGTGATCGTGAAAATTGTCAAGTGGATTATTCCACTTAATGGACGATTGTGAGGCAAGAGTGTCGGTTCTGATTGTCTCACATAGAGACACGCAGGTGTTGTTTTGGTTGCGAGAATGTGTACCATAGTGATATGACCCGTAGGTTGCATTGAAATGTCGAGGTCATCCTTAACGGACGGTCTAGGTAGGAAGGTTCACCCGGATTTGGTGACTTTTTGTGAGTCGTGTGACGAATTGCGTGAATTTTGTGATGATGATTCGCCGTTGACGGGATTTTATTATACGAATAGCCTTTATGCTAGTACTAGGAAGCCGTATTGTATGGTTCAGAGGAGAAACCCTATGACGCTGCATTGATGTTTTGCCTAACTCGTAGTGTATTATTGTCGTCCTGGATTAATCCAGTGACTGATAATCGTGTGCGAATCGATCGGTGGGAAAGTGGTGCTTCTAAAGTGTTATTTTGGGGTTATCAAAATTTCTTCGTTGAAGAATGACCCGGGTATGGAGCCGGAGGAAGTTGGTTCTTGGTCTAGAGAATATTCAGGAATGATCGGTTGAGTAGTACGTTTATTAACCAATGGAGTACGGAGTTTTAAGGAAGCATAAATCCTGCTTAATTTGGATTAATGCAAGTCATGGTTCACGACGTAGTGGATTTTAATAGATCGCGTTGGGTGGTGCGATTATTGATGTAGCTTGTTGCGAATTTTAGCCGAGAGGACTTGAAGTGATATGTGGTGTTTTTGGTATTTTCCTAAACGAAAATTCCGGACTTCGAGTGTATGATATATCGCTTGTTGCGGTAGTGCACACTAGTGATTATTAGCGTGTGGTGAGATCTTAGAATTTACGGGGGATGTTATGGATGTCGGGCTTGATTGTGTTTCGTAGGATCGTGAGGAGTGACGACGATGATTGTTGGTGAATTGCTCTACTTTTGGTTTGATTGTGAAAAGTATTATACGAGTTGGATACTCGGTGTAGGAGCAAACGGTTGCGGTTGTTTTGTCTCGAGGGGTGATTACCCTTCCTCGTTGTAATATATGATGCGTTAGTGTACAAAGCAAGAAGTCGGATGCGTAATTACTACATGTGTGACTCCGTATTTGGAGGCGAAAATGTTCGAGGGAGAAGTGCTTATGTAACGACCCTGGATTTTTCCATCTTTAATTATTAATAATTATTATTAATACTTGTGATTTAATGAATGTATTGTTTATATACATTTACTTGTTACCATACTTGACTTTAAATGCCCGAAACGTCTTTGTGACACACATACATTACACGAATAATATCTTCGAGTATTATTTGCATTCATGATTAATTTTATTAATCATTTTAATTAACTATGGTTACTAGTTAATTACTTGGGCTTTGTTGGATTATTTGTTACATACTTGATCTTTTATTAATGGACTCATGATTAATGGACTTAAGAGCCCACCCTACACACTTAATGGATTAATTAGCCCAACACTCATGTAAGTATTACTTAGACTTAACTAGATTGGTTTGGTGCACATGGAATCTAGTTACACGTTACTTCCCATGCAAATACACCTTATGACCAACTTTTGAACCTTTACATGCAAGAGACTAGTGGTTCTTTCCCTTCCTCCCTTTCCCTTGATGGCCGTCGGCCTACATGGAGTATGAGGGAGTCTTGGTTTCATTTTTGTATTACTTCTTACTTGAATTCTCTCATTCCAAACACACACTTCAAACTTGCATCTCAACTTTCTCTCATTTCTTTCTCAAAGTTGTAAGTAACAAAGCTTAATGTTCTTCCTTTTCTTGCCTTCAAAACCGTAGCCTATCTACACTCTCATCATCATCATCTTTTGTTTGTTGTTACTTGTCTTTGATTATTGTTTACTTACTTGTTGTTGTTACTTACTAGTTACTAAGAATCAAACTCTTTAGTTTGATTCTTCATATCATCTTGTTCTTACAAGACATACAAGAACATAAACTTTCTAGTTTATGTTCTACACTTAATGTTTTTTTTAAAGATTAAAGTTCATGAGTTGTAAATCATTACTTGAAGTTCATGTAGTAAACTTTAAAGTTTACTTCCTTAAAGATCAAGACTTTGGCTTGAATCTTTAAAGTATGAACAACCATGACTTGTCACTTGTTTATTTAAGTTTATTTCTTCACTTGTTCATGTCTTAAAATCGTGATTTTGGTTATTGTTGGTCAAGTGTTACTAGTTAACTTTGATCTCATACTTTCTTGAACTAAAGTTAACTTTAAAAGTTCAAGAACATGGAAGTATAACTTTCTAGTTATAACTTCATAAACTTATGAAAGATCTAAGCTTCTATAGCTTATGGTCTACTTATTTTGTTATAAACAAAAGCTTGAAGGCTTACATACACTTTGCAAGATGAAAATCTAAGTTTTGTAGCTTATGGTTTCATTAAAGTAAAGATTCAAGTATTATTACTTAGGATTTAACTTAATAACTTTAGATCTAGACCTTAGGGTCTTGGATCTTCAAGATCTAACTAAGAACTATGTTCTACATCTTAAGATCTTGATTAGTTAGTTTACTTTCAAGTTTGTAGTTCAATATTACTTTTATAGTTCATGTATGTGTCAGATCTAAGATTTTGATGTAACTTTGGTTCATCAAGCTACTTGCAAAACTTAAATGAGTTATGCTACATGTCTTAGACTTACACAAGTGTTATGATGGTCAAAATTTGGTTAAGATGATGCAAACACATCAACAAGTTGTACACTTGAAGCTATATGCATCAATGATGAGAACCGTGATAAGCATCGAGCACCAAGAACCCACCGGAACCTACCGTTTACTATTTTCTGGAACAGACCCTAATACCTAGGCTACTGTAAAGTTGATTTTCAGTTAGCTCTATTCGAGTATATAATTTTTCGTTTAAGACTCGTCTTAATCCGAGTTACGGTTTAGGATCTATGGCCCTCCGAACGTCACTATGTCGTTTTAACGTTGTGCTAAAAATTCTGACCTACTCGCACTTAAACCGTCGCCACGGTCAAACAAAGATGAGTTTACTTCTGGAATTTTTACAGAAACTAAAGGACTCATATACGGAGCCATGGCCACTGGTCTCACCTTATTTCAGTAGGTATAGAGGCCGTGGTGACTGACCGAATTCAGCCTTTGTTTTAAACTCTTTTCATGAACGAAACTTACGTTACACCTTTTGTTTAATGATGAATGATGATGACCCTTAAGACCTAATTTACATACATTTAAACCTATTGGGATAATTTACTAACTTATTAATATTTGACTTAGGTTGAGGACTTTCCGGACCTACATACTTGCTTACTTCCCGACTCGACTTTACTACTACTTTACCACTGTGAGTTATAGCATCCCTTTTTACTTTAACTATTTTGGGAACTGAGAATACATGCGCATTTTATGTTTTACATACTAGGCACGAGTACTTAAACTTTATATATGTGTGGGTTATACAACGGCATAAACATTCCCTTTAGCTCGGTAACGTTTAGTCATTGGTTTTTAAACCGGTGAACGCGAATCTTAGATATGGATCCATAAGGTTTGACATCCCCACTCTGGCTAGTTGCGCTAGCATTTAACTAGTGTTTAATACTTCGTAAACATACGCACTCGCCAAGTGTACTTTCAGGGGGTTATAAACGTTAAGTTAGTTACCAAGTGCCCACGGTTAAACATATACTTTATCATACTGTTTTGAAATGCTCTTTGTAGCACTGAAATCTCGTGGCCTACCTTACATTACTGTTATACTTAAACTATAGCTCACCAACCTTTGTGTTGACATTTTTAAGCATGTTTTTCTCAGGTGCTTAAGGTTGCTTCCGCTGTTGTACTAGTCTTGCTGTAGACATCCGCTGCTTTAGAGATGTCACCCCATGAACGTTTATCTTGCATTCATAAACATTATTACTTTTGAAACTATGATTTTTAACGACCATTGGGGTCACGTACAATTATTAATTGCTTCTATTCATAGAAGCATACTTTGATGTAAAACATTCGACGTTTGTTATAACGTCACCTTTTATCATGAATGCAAACGTATTTTGAAATAGCATATAGTGTTTGACCCTGTAATGATCCTGTTATTGATGATTCGTACACGATGGTTTTGTACGGGGCATCACATTTGGTATCAGAGCATTGGTTATAGGGAATTAGGTTGCATTAGTGAGTCTGGACCGACCCGAGTAGGATTCACTAATAGGACTAATCTACAACTTGCTAGTTTACTTGTTTCTGCTAAACTTACTGCATGCTGCTGCTTACTTTTACTGCTATATGCCGTATGCTATTACATGATTTCACTACTGCATGCTATTATCTGCTTTCGATTGCATGATACTTGTCGTTATTTCCATGTTACTTACTGTTACACATGATTTAGACTGTTGTAGTTACTTGGCCTAATACGTGCTTGCTTTATGAATTACTGACATGGAAAATTTATTTTTCCTTGTTCAGATGTCGGATATTCCACCTGCTATCATTTTGGGCAGCGATTCAGACACTTCAGCTACTTCACCTGGCGCTGTTGCCGATCCCCCGATCCCGTCGGCGATACACTCTAGTGACCCAGGCGCTTCGTTCTTCAGAGCTAGTAGTCATGCGCCTGCCCCAGTGGGTACTGCAGACGGACCCCAGGACCTCCCAGAGATTCCAGCTCCACTAGCTCCAGTACCTTAGGAGCCACAACACCATCTTGGTGGTGTTGTGATTCCCGCGGAATTTGGGGAAGGTCCATTCTGTAATCAGTATCACCATTGGTGCAGATGCGCTCCTGATGGACGACTCGTGCCGATCCCACCTTTTAGATACCGACAGATGATGGCCGCCTGAGGAGAGCCAGTACAGCCACCCGTGCAGCCACTTCCACATGATTCAGATGACCCGTCATCCGACGACTCATCCACAGACGACTCTAGTGATGATGTCTCCGACGAGGAGGACCCTGATGATGCATCTGTACAGCCACCCTCCACCCCGCCGAAGAAGCGGTACCGTTTCGATGGTACCATTATTCTAGGGATTAATGGAGGTCAAGCATTCACTGACGCATATGGTCGGCATCATAGGTTTACTGCCCGTAAGCGGTTTGTGTCGTATCTTGCTAATCCCTTCATCCGTAAGCCTTACCGCTTCGCAGCCTCTACTTCTGGAGCCGAACCGTCTGCACCACCAGCTCCACCAGCACTACCCGTACCGACTGCACCGCCTGCCCCACCATCCCCCTCTGTCGAGGAACTGATAAGGGAGGTGGAGATCCTCCGTGCTCGGGTAACTGAGCTCGAGGACCAGATGTCCCATGTTTTGGACATCCTACACCCACCTTCACTGTAGGGCTTTTGTAGTAGATTCCATTATGTAATCTAGTTGTAGTTTTATGTATTACTTATGTATCGTACGAACCTATGCTGATGTATGCAACTTATTATTAATGAATGGAACTTTGCTTAATTTAATTCTTACACGATGTTCTATTTACATTACTGTATGATTCTGTGGTATTTGTACCTGGATTGCATTACTTAATAAACATGTGATGTGTTGATTCCATGTTGGTTACCATATACTATATTATTACTATTTGAATACTGGATTTTGACTTGAGTCAAAATTTTTGTTTAGAACACCATGGCCAACGGACGATCCACACTTACCGCAGCCCAAATCGAGGATATGATCAATGAACGAGTCACTGCAGCTTTAGCAGAAAGGAACCTCCAAGCTCCACCGCCACCACCACCGGTTATTCAGCCCATTCGTAATGGGTGCACGTACAAAGAGTTCCAAAGCTGTAAGCCTCATAACTTTAGCGAAACAGAGGGGCCGGTTGGTCTCACTAGATGGTTTGAGAAATTAGAATCTGTGTTTCGAGTTAGTAACTGCTCAGAAGCGAATAAAACCAAGTTTGCTTCATGCACTCTATCTGACGGTGCACTAACGTGGTGGAACATGTTGGCTCAAGCAAAAGGTATTGATGAGGCGTTTGCTACCTCATGGGAGGAATTCAAAGGGGCCCTGATTGAGGAATATTGCCCTAGGACCGAGATTCAGAAGATGGAAATTAAGTTTATGCAGTTGAAGGTTGTAGGGAACGACCTCGATGGGTACAATCGTAGGTATTTGGAACTAGCCCTGATGTGTCCTACCATGGTCACCCCGGAATTCAAGCATATGGAGAGATACTTGTGGGGACTTCCTAAGTCCATTAAGGGAAACGTCACCTCGTCCAAGCCACCCAATGTCCCGGAAGCGATGCGCATGGCGCATACTTTAATGAATCAAATTATCATCGATGAACCGGAGAAGGCTAAGTCTGAAGCGGGTAGTAATGAAAAGCGCAAATGGGATAACAACAGGGGAAGGACCTATGACCAAAACCCGTCGAAACGACATGAGGGTTTCAGAGGAAACAACAACGGTGGAAACCCCAATCCGAACATCAACTCAAACCCCAACTACAAGGGAACCTTACCACAATGAAAGCGGTGCTACAAGCACCATACTGGGTATTGTAACGTTGTTTGTGAAAAGTGCCAATGGACTGGACATATCAGTAAGGACTGCAAGGTCACCACCATGACTGGGAAGCTGAACCCCAATGGACCGAAAAAGTGCTACGAATGCGGACAAACGGGCCATTTCAGAAATGTGTGCCCCAACAAAAGAAAATACGATGGACCACCACGTGGTAGAGCTTTCAACGTTGATGCAATGGATGCACGCGAGAATCCCGACTTTGTGACAGGTATATTCACTATCAACAATCTTTTAGCTTCTGTCCTATTTGATACTGGTGCCGATAGAAGTTATGTATGTAGACACTTTTTCGATAAGATTAATTGGTCGTTAGTCCCTTTAAAAGAGAGTATGCTTGTCGAGGTCGCCAATGGAAAACTTGAGAAAGTTGACCATATTAGTCGAGGAGCTATTATCAACATAGCTGGTGTAGATTTCGAGATTGACTTGATACCCATTAAGTTGGGAAGCTTTGATGTTATTATTAGTATGGATTGGTTGACCAAGATAAGGGCCGATATTATCTGTGGAGATAAAGCTCTTCGTATACCACAAGGAGATGGTGAGCCACTGATCATTTACGGAGAGAGATGTACCTCGAAGCTGAACCTCATTAGTGGCGTGAAAGCGCAAAAGATCATGAAGAAGGGACGTCTTGCTGTCCTAGCACATGTGAAAACGGTAGAAACCGAGGTGAAGAGTGTGAACGATGTTCGAATTGTGAACGAATTTTTCGATGTCTTCCCAGAGGAATTGCCTGGATTACCGCCACCGAGAGCAGTAGAGTTTCAGATCGATTTAGTACCAGGAGCTGCACCTGTAACTCGCGCACCTTATCGACTCGCACCTTCCGAGATACAAGAATTATAGAGCCAATTACAAGAACTGCTAGACCGTGGATTTATCCAACCAAGTTTCTCGCCTTGGGGCGCACCTGTTTTATTTGTGAAGAAGAAGGATGGATCCTTCCGTATGTGTATCGACTACCGTGAACTCAACAAATTGACAATCAAGAATCGGTATCCTCTTCCCCGTATTGACGATCTTTTTGATCAACTACAAGGATCGAGCGTATACTCAAAGATTGATTTGCGATCCGGTTATCCCCAGTTGAGGGTGAAGGAAAGTGACGTGATGAAAACTGCATTCAGAACCCGTTATGGTCATTATGAGTTTCTCTTGATGCCATTCGGTTTGACAAATGTACATGCTGTATTTATGGACCTCATGAATCGTGTCTGCAAGCCGTACTTGGATAAGTTCATTATCGTCTTCATAGATGATATCCTCATCTACTCCAAGAGCGAATAAGAGCATGAGCAACATCTCCGACTAGTACTTGAACTCTTGAGACAAGAGCAACTTTATGCGAAATTCTCCAAGTGTGAATTTTGGTTGAAGGAAGTCCAATTTCTGGGTCATGTTGTGAGCGACCAGGGTATCAAAGTTGATCCCACCAAGATTGAAGCTATCAGCAAGTGGGAAACCCCCACTACTCCGACACATATTCGCCAATTTCTAGGCCTCGCCGGTTACTACCGAAGGTTTATTGAAGGATTCTCTCTGATTACGTGTCCTTTGACCGCGCTGACTCACAAGGGCAAAAAGTTCATTTGGGAACCCGCACACGAATCAGCATTCCAAACTTTGAAGAAGAAGTTAACCACCGCACCTATCCTATCACTTCCTGAAGGCAGTGATGATTTCGTCGTTTATTGTGATGCATCGAAAAGTGGTTTTGGTTGTGTACTGATGCAAAGATCAAAGGTTATTGCCTATGCTTCTCGTTAACTGAAAATTCACGAACGGAACTACACTACCCACGATCTCGAACTTGGAGCCATTGTCTTTGCGCTCAAATTGTGGAGACACTATCTTTATGGAACTAAGAGCACTATCTTCACCGACCACAAAAGTCTCCAACACATCTTCGATCAGAAGCAACTGAATATGAGACAGCGTCGATGAATCGAGACGCTGAACGACTATGATTGTGAACTTTGCTATCATCCTGGCAAGGCCAATGTTGTTGCTGACGCTTTAAGCCGAAAGGAGAGGACGGCACCTCTTCGTGTTAGGGCTCTGAACATCACCATCCATTCGAATCTCAACAGTCAGATCCGAGTAGCCCAAGATGAGGCTCTCAAGGAGGAGAATATATCTCATGAACATTTGAATATTCTTGTCTCTCGATTCGAGGTTAGGGAGTCTGGACTCCGATGTTATGCCGGAAGAATTTGGGTACCTCCTTATGGAGATCTACGGAACCTTATACTTGATGAAGCCCACAAGTCGAGATATTCGATTCATCCCGGAGCGGGTAAAATGTACCACGATCTTAAAGAACAGTATTGGTGGCCGAATCTTAAGAAGGACGTTACAACTTATGTTGGTAAGTGTTTGACTTGCTTGAAAGTTAAGGCCGAACATCAGAGGCCTTCTGGGTTACTTCAGCAACCGAAAATCCCATAATGGAAGTGGGAAAGGATAACAATGGATTTCATTACTAAGTTACCAAAGACGGTGGGCGGATACGATACCATCTGGGTTATCATTGACCGTCTTACCAAATTTGCACACTTCCTAGCTATGAAGGAAACGGATACGATGGATAGACTCGCTCAACTATACATCAAAGAGGTTGTATCTCGTCATGGTGTACCTTTATCGATCATCTCAGATCGCGATCCCCGTTTTGCTTCCAGATTTTGGCGTTCTTTACAAGAAGCCATGGGAACTCGTCTCGACATGAGTACTGCTTATCACCCACAGACCGACGGGCAAAGTGAACGCACGATATAGACCTTGGAAGACATGTTGCGTGCATGTGTCATTGATTTCGGAAAGGCCTGGGAAAGGCATTTGCCACTCACCAAATTTTCTTACAACAACAGTTATCACTCGAGTATTAATGCTGCACCTTTTGAAGCGTTGTATGGCTGCAAGTGCCGATCTCCTATTTGTTGGGCTGAAGTAGGCGAAAATCAAATCACCGGACCCGAGGTACTCCACAAAACAACGGAGAAGATTGCTCAGATTCAAGCGAGACTCAAGACTGCCCGTGATCGTCAAAAGAGTTACGCCGATCTTAAACGTAAAGACTTTGAATTCAACGTGGGTGACCGTGTAATGTTGAAGGTTACACCTTGGAAAGGTGTGATTCATTTTGGAAAACGTGGAAAGTTGAACCCGCGATACATTGGTCCTTTTAAAATTTTGGAGCGTGTTGGACCCGTTGCTTACCGTTTGGATCTTCCAACTCAATTGAGCTCAGTTCATCCTACCTTCCACGTGTCAAACTTGAAGAAGTGTCTTGCTGCACCCGAACTTATCATACCACTTGAAGAACTTACTATTGATGACAAACTCCACTTTATGGAAGAGCCTGTTGAAATTATGGACCGTGAGGTCAAAACTTTGAAACACAATAAGATTCCGATCATCCGAGTACGATGGAATGCCAAACGAGGACCTGAGTTTACTTGGGTGCGAGAGGATCAAATGATGCAGAAGTATCCTCACCTTTTCCTGACTCCTCCATCTACCTCAGCTTAAAATTTCGGGACGAAATTTTCTTTAACAGGTGGGTAATGTAACGACCCTGGATTTTTCCATCTTTAATTATTAATAATTATTATTAATACTTGTGATTTAATGAATGTATTGTTTATATACATTTACTTGTTACCATACGTGACTTTAAATGCCCAAAACGTCTTTGTGACACACGTACATTACACGAATAATATCTTCGAGTATTATTTGCATTCATGATTAATTTTATTAATCATTTTAATTAACTATGGTTACTAGTTAATTACTTAGGATTTGTTGGATTATTTGTTACATACTTGATCTTTTATTAATGGACTCATGATTAATGGACTTAATAGCCCACCCTACACACTTAATGGATTAATTAGCCCAACACTCATGTAAGTATTACTTAGACTTAACTAGATTGGTTTGGTGCACATGGAATCTAGTTACACGTTACTTCCCATGAAAATACACCTTATGACCAACTTTTGAACCTTTACATGCAAGAGACTAGTGGTTCTTTCCCTTCCTCCCTTTCCCTTGATGGCCGTCGGCCTACATGGAGTATGAGGGAGTCTTGGTTTCATTTTTGTATTACTTCTTACTTGAATTCTCTCATTCCAAACACACACTTCAAACTTGCATCTCAACTTTCTCTCATTTCTATCTCAAAGTTGTAAGTAACAAAGCTTAATGTTCTTCCTTTTCTTGCCTTCAAAACCGTAGCCTAGCTACACTCTCATCATCATCATCTTTTGTTTGTTGTTACTTGTCTTTGATTATTGTTTACTTACTTGTTGTTACTTACTAGTTACTAAGAATCAAACTCTTTAGTTTGATTCTTCATATCATCTTGTTCTTACAAGATATACAAGAACATAAACTTTCTAGTTTATGTTCTATACTTAATTTTTTTTAAAGATTAAAGTTCATGAGTTGTAAATCATTACTTGAAGTTCATGTAGTAAACTTTAAAGTTTACTTCCTTAAAGATCAAGACTTTGGCTTGAATCTTTAAAGTATGAACAACCATGACTTGTCACTTGTTTATTTAAGTTTATTTCTTCACTTGTTCATGTCTTAAAATCGTGATTTTGGTTATTGTTGGTCAAGTGTTACTAGTTAACTTTGATCTCATACTTTCTTGAACTAAAGTTAACTTTAAAAGTTCAAGAACATGGAATTATAACTTTCTAGTTATAACTTCATAAACTTATGAAAGATCTAAGCTTCTATAGCTTATGGTCTACTTATTTTGTTATAAACAAAAGCTTGAAGGCTTACATACAATTTGCAAGATGAAAAATCTAAGTTTTGTAGCTTATGGTTTCATTAAAGTAAAGATTCAAGTATTATTACTTAGGATTTAACTTAATAACTTTAGATCTAGACCTTTGGGTCTTGGATCTTCAAGATCTAACTAAGAACTATGTTCTATATCTTAAGATCTTGATTAGTTAGTTTACTTTCAAGTTTGTAGTTCAATATTACTTTTATAGTTCATGTATGTGTCGGATCTAAGATTTTGATGTAACTTTGGTTCATCAAGCTACTTGCAACACTTAAATGAGTTGTGCTACATGTCTTTGACTTACACAAGTGTTATGATGGTCAAAACTTGGTTAAGAAGATGTAAACACATCAACGAGTTGTACACTTGAAGCTATATGCATCAAGGATGAGAACCGTGATAAGCATCGAGCACCAAGAACTCACCGGAACCTACTGTTTACTGTTTTCTGGAACAGAACCGAATACCTGGGCTGCTTTAAAGTTGATTTTCAGTAAGCTCTGTTTGATTAGATAATTTTTCGTTTAAGACTCGTCTTAATCCGAGTTACGGTTTAGGATCTATGGCCCTCCGAACGTCACTATGTCCTTTTAACGTTGTGCTGAAAATTCTGACCTACTCGCACTTAAACCGTCGCCACGGTCAAACAAAGACGAGTTTTCTTCTGTAATTTTTATAGCAACTAAAGGACTCATATACGGAGCCATGGCCACTGGTCTCACCTTATTTCAGTAGGTATAGAGACCGTGGTGACTGACCAAAATCAGCCTTTGTTTTAAACTCTTTTCATGAACGAAACTTACGTTACACCTTTTGTTTAATGATGAATGATGATGACCCTTAAGACCTAATTTACATACATTTAAACCTATTGGGATGATTTACTAACTTAGTAATATTTGACTTAGGTTGAGGACTTTCCGGACCTACATACTTGCTTACTTCCCGACTCGACTTTACTACTACTTTACCACTGTGAGTTATAGCATCCCTTTTTACTTTAACTATTTTGGGAACTGAGAATACATGCGCATTTTATGTTTTACATACTAGGCATGAGTACTTAAACTTTATATATGTGTGGGTTATACAATGGCATAAACATTCCCTTTAGCTCGGTAACGTTTAGTCATTGGTTTTTGAACCGGTGAACGCGAATCTTAGATATGGATCCATAGGGTTTGACATCCCCACTCGGGCTAGTCGCGCTAGCATTTAATGAGTGTTTAATACTTCGTAAACATACGCACTCGCCAAGTGTACTTTCAGGGGGTTATAAACGTTAAGTTAGTTACCAAGTGCCCACGGTTAAACATATACTTTATCATACTGTTTTGAAACGCGCTTTGTAGCACTGAAATCTCGTAGCCTACCTTACATTACTGTTATACTTAAACTATAGCTCACCAACCTTTGTGTTGACGTTTTTAAGCATGTTTTT
This sequence comes from Rutidosis leptorrhynchoides, assembly GCF_046630445.1. Classification (NCBI taxonomy): domain Eukaryota; kingdom Viridiplantae; phylum Streptophyta; class Magnoliopsida; order Asterales; family Asteraceae; genus Rutidosis; species Rutidosis leptorrhynchoides. The sequence goes on along the minus strand of NC_092339.1, from coordinate 75,453,271 downwards.
CTCATGTGCTTAAGGTTGCTTCTGCTGTTGTACTAGTCTTGCTGTAGACACCCGCTTCTTTAGAGATTTCATCGCATGAATGTTTATCTTGCATTCATAAACATTATTACTTTTGAAACTATGATTTATAACGACCATTGGGGTCACGTACAATTATTAATTGCTTCTATTCATAGAAGCATACTTTGATGTAAAACATTCGACGTTGGTTATGACGTCACCTTTTATCATGAATGCAAACGTATTTTGAAATAGCATATAGTTTTTGACCCTGTAATGATCCTGTTGTTGATGATTCGTACACGATGGTTTTGTACAGGGCATCGCAGCTTAACTTCTAGTATTTGGTGCGGATCACGAGGACGTGATCCAATCTAAGTGGGGGAGAGTTGTAAGACCCAAATAATTCTTGTACATAGAGTAAAAATGATGCACATTAAGTGTGTGAAGCGTGGAGGAAATTTAAAAGCTGACAGACTGTTTGGACCATCGTGCACGCCGCGCATGGCTAGGGGTGCGCGCCACGCACTACACCTGGCGACAGTTTTCTGTTTTTTCTATTTTTGAGTTAAATGAGCGGCTTTTTGGTCTTTTCACTTGGGGACGGATCTGTGGCCATATTACCAGTTTTAGATCCACTTTTGGATCATTTTCACATCCACAACTTTCTCATCTTCAAACCCTCGAGAGAAGAAGAGTTTTTAGAGAGGGAAAGCTCCACTTGGAGAAGAAGGAGGTTGATTCGGGCTAAGGTGCAAGAGTTAAGGTTGTTCGCCTCATTAACGGCTACATTTTGATAGTGTTAGTAAGCTTTAACTTCGAATTTAATTGTTAAGATTCTTGTTCATTTTAGAGTTTGAGTTTGTTGGGGTTCTAAACCCCATTTCTCATGAAATTAGGGGTTTTTTGTTGTATTGCTAGTGTAAGTAAACCTGATTATTGTGGGTTTAGGGTTTGATGATGAATTTGGAAGTATTCATCATGGTTTGGGTGTTAATTCACTAGATTGTAAGTGTGTTGGTGTTTTAGATGTTCATAAGAACATGTTTGTTGGTCAAATGGGTGTTAACCTTGATTTGGTGTCAAACTAAGTTTTGAGTCAAGATTTGAAGAATCAAGTATGTAAATGTTTGGTTCATGCGTTAATTGGTGTTTTGGAAAGTTAATCACTAGCCGTTAGTGATTAAGGATGTTTTCGGGACTTATGTCAAATGGGTGAATTGAATTGGGTCAAATTTGGTAAAGACACTAATTTTGGATTAATTGGATGATAAGCACTTTTGTAAGTGTTAAATGGCATTTGAAATGATTACTATCGAAGTAGTAATTTCGTGTTAAGACCTAGGTTGGTTTAAATGGTGCCAAGTATAATTTAGGTTAAATTGTACTTGTTTGATGGGTCGAAATTACTACCCGTAGTGGTAATTGGTGAAGTCCCCTTTAGGTGTCTAAATGGGAGGTTTGTGGAGGTCGGTATAAACCCTTGGTTAAGGATGTTGGAGTCAAATTCTCTCGTAGAGAATGTATGTTGATTGTTTGTATACCTATATGCGTATTATAGGTAAAGGTTTGCTCGGTTGCGTTTGGAGGCGATTTACATACATGACTTGTGCGGACATTTCGAGGTGAGTGGAATAATTATGCATGTATGTATATAATGTATTTATTTGTGTAACTTGAGATGTGAAGTGTCGATGTGCTAAGACACCATGTTTGACATAATGAGTGAAGTGTCGATGTGCTAAGACACCACTCAAAATAATATGACGGGTGAAGTGTTGATGTGTTAAGACGCCACCCAGGGTGAAGTGTCGATGTGTTAAGACGCCACCCGGAGTGAAGTATCGATGTGCTAAGATGCCACTCCAAGGAAATTGATGGGTGAAGTATCGATGTGTTAAGATGCCACCCCAAGTAATATGAAGAGTGAAGTGTCGACGTGTTAAGACACCACTCGGAGTGAAGTATCGACGTGTTAAGATGCCACTCCAAGAAATGTCATGGGTGAAGTGTCGACGTGTTAAAACACCACCCGGGGTGAAGCATCGTCGTGTTAAGATGCCACCCGTGGGATTAGTGTACGACGTGTTAAGTGTGATGCCTCGGAAATTTTCGATCAAATTTAAACTTTAATCTTTATATGTTTCCGACACGATAAGCAAAATCTGTAAGGTTGAGTCTCGAAAGTTTTGAAATCTATATTCATGTAATCAATTACCCTTTGACCATGCCTGACGATTCACGAACAATTGTATGTAAATAAATATGTAAATATATACAGATATAATTATAAATATAAGTGTATATATATTAATTTGAGTTAATAAAATAATATACAGAATAATTAAGTGTGAATTTAAAATGAATTTATATATAAATATATATGATTTCTATGTATAAGTTATTATTTTATATATTGTATATATATAAAAATTTATAAATAATAAATATTCAATAAAGGTTATCCTGTAATATATGATTATTAAATATTACATATCTAATAATATATAGTTGTTATATTAATATTATTACTTTCATTATCATTATAAATATTGATATTAATATTAGAATTATTAACAATAATTATATATATATATATATGAAACTTAATACATTTGATTTACTACATTATTAATATTATCATTGTTAATAACATTATTATTATAATTATCATTAGCATTGATTTTATTAAAGATATCATTACTAATAGAATTATTATTAATATTATTAATAAATTGCTATTGTTATTATATATACTGTAATGTATAGATATTAAATATTAGATATATGTTATTATATAACTATTAAATATTACAAAATTAATAAATGGTAAAGGGGGATGATTCTCACACACACTTTTTTGATCCTCACACACCAATTGAGTATTATTAGAAGAGTAAAAGGTTAAAATAGGTGTGTGAGGATCAAAAAAGTGTGTGTGAGAATCATCCCCCAATGGTAAAATTAAATATAATTATAAATTAAAATATTATATTAATAATGTTATTATTGCTGTCATCAAAATAAATATTTATAATAATATTAAAATCAATTATGAATATTATTATATTATAACTATAAAATATAATACATGTAATTTACTATATTAATGATTATTATTATTATTATTAGAAAATAATACAAATTATTATTATTATCATTAACAATATTATTATCATTTTTTATGGTTTTTAGTATCATTATTATTTATTGTTATTAATGTATTTGTTATTATTAATATATTTTTAATAATTATTATTAACTTAATAGATTAAAAAAAAGAAATATATATATATATATATATATATATATATATATATATATATATATATATATATATATATATATATATAGTAATGGGTACAATCTTGTTACACATTACTATCAACACTGTTTTAGAATTTTGTTTTTGTATCTTTAATCTGTTATAGGTCATGGTCGATCGTACCAATCAAGGAATTAATAATCAATTTATTATTTTTATTTATCTCCAAATCAAAATGACTGTTGACATCTTGAGGCCTGATAATCAATCGAATTGTTTGGGATATTAATTAACTCACTCCTTCTTTCATCACCACCTCCCATCATATTTTCTCTTCAACAACTCGATCACAAGCTTCGCCCCGGCCACCACCGACTTCCACAGCAACCACCACGCCATCCTAGAATAACCAACCAAGGCCATCTTCATCACCTCTCTCTTTCTCTCTATCACTCTCTCTCTATAAATAATATATATGACATATACATACATTATAAACGGAACCCAGTAGTTTGTTTCATCCTCAACAACAAGACATCGCCATGACACCATCCTCCACTCCTTTTTAACTTCCTGCGAAAACAGTTTCATCACTATCATCAAAACCCACTTTTGTTATTATTTTATGCTACTGCAACATGTTCTTTTCTATTCATGCCCAGCTCCAACCAAGATCACCACAAAAATCGCCCTCATAACCGTAAATCACCACCATGTGAGACCGAGGTAGATTATACTCTAGGTTTTTCTGTTTCAAACAAATCAAAAGCAACATCCAAGAAAACTCATTAATTCCTGTTTTGTTCGAGAAAGAAAACCCAACAAACCCGCTATTAGTATTAATCTTTTCTGTTTTCCGTGCTACTCGATATTCAGTTTAACTCGTGAAGGCATCGCGTCTTTCCTTTTGCTTCTGTTAGAGTCGAACGAATCCACCACCACAATTCCATCACCAAAAATTATTAATCAATGGCCACTACTTTATATATATATATATATATATATATATATATATATATATATATATATATATATATATATATATTTATTTATTTTTTTCAGATCAAAGGACACAGCCAATAAAGAGTTTGAACCCACTCTTGTTTGTCTCCAATTTGTCGGCTATGTTTCTTTTTAAAAAGAGAAAAACCGATACCCCTAATCTCTCGTGCAATTAAATTTTAAAAACATGTTTTTGGGCCGTAAAGTTTGTTGGACTATGTTATTATTTCATGTTGGGCCACGGTTTAAGAGATCAGTTGGGCCGAGATCATCATAATGTTTCTGTTGTTGTTCGGTGTAAGAAGATGGAGGAAATAGGCTTTTAAGGGTTAAATAAATATAGATGTCATTTTAAAACAGAAAAACACAAAGTGGTCGAGTGGTTTGAAGGGTTGGCGTGTGTGCTGGAGGTCGGGAGTTCAATCCAGGTTGTGGTCATTTTTTTTATCAACTTGTTTTGAGGTAGTTTCATTTATATTATTATTATTATTTATTATTTATTATTATTATTGTTATTATCATTGTTATTATAATTGTTACTAATAAAAGTATTAGTATCATTTATTATTATTATTATCTTGAATATAATTACAAGTATGATTGATATTATTACTAATATTATTGTCTTTAATAGTATTAAGTAGGGTAATTATTGATATTAACATAATAGGATTGTTGTTATTATTACTATTGTTATTATTATGAAAATGGAACAAATTATTATTATTTTCATTAATATTAGTACTAGTATCAGTTTTGTAAACATTAGTATTATTATTATTACCATTATTAAACTAAGTATCGTCATTGACAAAATTATTATATTATTAATATTTTCATTATTAATAAAGTTGTTAGTATTAGTAACTTATGATTATAAAAACTAGTTTATTAAAAACAAATAAATATTAGTTTTGTAAAAGATGCTTATTACGGATACTATAAGTAAAACAATATCTCATATAATAACATATCAAACAGGCTAACATTTGAAATACTTATACAATGTTGATTTTTAAATATAATACTAAATGTGTATCTAAAGATATATAAACATTAATATAACTAAAAGTATAGATATTAATTATTGTAAGGATATATATATGGAATAAATATATATATCATATAAGTTAAGATGTGATATATATAAATAAAGAATATGTTTTGATGAAGATTAGAATAAAATAAATAACCACAGATATAAATAAATATTATGTAACTAATAAATGAAACTATGTGATTTCCAAGATACGATTTAATATATATATACAAATGATATAGGTCCGTGAATCCGAGGCCAACCTTATACTTGTTCAATGTCGTCCTATGTATTTTTACTACAAAATACATTAGGTGAGTTTCATTTGATTCCCTTTTTACTCTTTACATTTTTGGGACTGAGAATACATGCGCTTTTATAAATGTTTACGCGATAGACACAAGTACCTTAACTGTATTCTATGAAAGAACTATCTGGGATTGGGGTTGATTATTATGACACGCATTAGCCCCCGGTTTCCGTTAGAAAGTATGAGCTCCTGAGCCGGGTGGATGGTTTATTATTTATGACATTTTGGCACCGGTTATCCTATATTTTATAAACATGTGTTTAGCCGTGGGGTGTAAAGACCGGTACAGAGGTTCTATATTTTGAAGGCACATGTATTCAGCCGTGGGGTGAAAGACCGGCACAGATGGTTACTATTATATTATGAATCCTCACCAGGTGTTCTTCATATGAAAGATATTTTTTTTTGTGCAGTTGGAATGGGACTTCTGCACATTTTATAATATTTAAAATCTTGTGGTCTATTAAAATGATGAAAATGAAATGATTACTATAAACTGATGAACGCACCAACATTTTGGTTGACATTTGAAAGCATGTTTATTCTCAGGTTTGAAAAAAATCTTCCGCTGTGCATTAGCTCATTTTAAGGATATTACTTGGAGTCATTCATGACATATTTCAAAAGACGTTGCATTCGAGTCATTGAAGTTCATTAGAGATTATTAAGTAAATGACGGATTAGGTCATTTATAGTTGGATATTAAGAAATGGTATGCATACCTGTCAACTTTCGATGAAATGAAAGTTTGTCTTTTAAAAACGAATGCAATGTTTGTAAAATGTATCATTTAGAGGTCAAGTACCTCGCGATGTAATCAACTATTATGAATCGTTTATAATCAATATGAACTTCATCCGGATGGATTAGGACGGGGCGTTTCAGTTGGTATCAGAGCGGTGGTCGTAGCGAACCAGGTCGACATTAGTGTGTCTAACTAGGAGTTGTTAGGATGCATTAGTGAAGTCTGGACTTCGACCTAGTAGTTTTTAGGTTATATTAATGAGTCTGGACTTCAACCTGGTCCGCATGTCAAAAGTTTTGCTTATCATTTCTTGTCGAAAATTACATGCTTATCATTCTTAGTCTAGACACATCTTACTGCATTGATTGCATGAATATTGTATAGATAAAAATTCATATCTTAGCGTATCTGCTAATTCATATCTCCAAGTATCTGTTACTGCAGACTTTATCTGACACGTTTCCTTAATTCCCTCCGTAATCTACGGGATCTTCTGTACTATGTATAGGTATTCTATGTAATTAGAATATCATCCGATATCCAAAAATCATTTCATATCGAAAAATCCTTTATTCAATCGTATGCAATGGAACTCACAACTAGTTCAAGTCCCTCGGATTCCGATATGGAGTCCCACTCCACCTCCGAAAGCAGCGGCACCAGAATGAATCAATCAATCAGCCATCCCCAATTCATCTGATGGGTTTGTAGTCTACTTAATCAATGGAGACGCGAAGAAGGCGATCCTTTCCACCAACCGAAATCACCTTTTGGCGATAAACCTGAAGCACTTATCAGCGAACATGTTCGAAATACAATTTTCACTCTCATTACCCGAATATCTCGCCATGATTATATATTATCTCAAATTCAAAACCTTATACATCCGCTCGTTCCGACCGACAATCATCCCGGAGTAATAAGTCAACGAGCTTCGCATTCGAGTTGTAGCCTTGAAAAATATAGTACAAAATGTACCAGCTTCAGCAACATTACCGGCACCAACAGTACCACCAACAGCAACATCCGCATCCCAAGCCTCGATTTCACAACCTGTCCCACGAACATCAACATCATACGCACCATAGATACCAAGAAGTACCAACAGCAATGAACAATGAAGTATTTATCCATAACTTCATTAATATTCTGCGAAGAATATGTGGATCCTAATAGTTTTAGAGATTACTTATTCTAGCTCAAACCGAAAAATCAAATGACTCTAATATTATATTGACTCATTAAATCCATGATTACATCTGAAGAAAATATATATGTATATATATTTTCATAAAGATTGTGATTAAAAATTCTTTCGTACAAACTGTTAATGATGAAAATATTTTAACGGGTAGGTAATACCCGAGGAATATTTAAGATTTCACATTAATAAGTTACACTGTACATTCTTCAAATCTGATTCAACAGTCATTTCCTATCCTACTTACATCCACAGATAAATGAATCCGTTCACCACAGAATAACCATTTCCATTCAAATTTCATATTTGGATTTTGACCTATCAGAATCCAACAAGTGACATAATGAAGAAAACATTTGACGGAATAAAATTTGTTAGAAACAAACAATTTAACTATGAGAAATTTTGTTAAGAATCCATGCTAACAAAATCCTAGCTAACTGTTCCTAGCTAACTGTGGACTAATCAACTGAGGACTACCAACAGTGGATAATTAAAATGAATTAAAATATTGATTATAACATATGAAACTAAACATTTCTTCAAGTTGCCACTTGATTTCATCTTAAACCTCATTTGTATATTGACGATTACAATCTGCGTTCAAACCTTTCGTAATTCTTGAAAACACCTCAATCGGAGGATGAACCAACCACACTTCATCTACGGAAGAAAAGATTGATGCGTATAGTTATACACCTGAAAACTCTCGGAAACTGAGTAAACATTTAACACATATCTGTGCTAGCTCCTTTGGCGTTGTTATTACCGAAAATAACTTTACAATCCCTTTCCAAAATTAGTCAATTTTATCACAGCTCCAGTATGACAACTTCGACTTTCATTCGGATTAGCCTTATTATAACTTCGATATATAAGTTTGCCTTTCGACAATGTTACCGGGGAACCGTTTATATTCCACCACGTTAGCAGTAAACTTATCAGCAACTTCATTGAGCTCTGACTTCCGAAGAATCATTATATTTGTTCATTAAAACCCTATCATATACTTATCCACATCTTATAACGAGAGTTGTCATATCAATTACCGAGAATTAGCAATCAGTATTTCGAATCTCTCAGCATTTCTACATCAACAGTTATATGTACACATATAACATTTATCTCTTAGAATTATGATCTTACACTCTGAAATTTTGAAAAGCATCCAGTCTACAAATCAATACTCCAAATTCTGGAAAGAAAAAAAAAACTGAATACAGCAGTAAAAATAAAAAATAAAAAAAATAAAAAAATAAAAAAACTGTACAAGCTGAATACAGCAGTAAAAACTGTACACGACCTTAACCGTCGAAGATATAAATATAAATAATAGTATATTGGCAAAGCTCAGAAAAGTTGGAACTGGAAACCGAATTGAGCAAATCATGAAGGAGACTCTGAACAAATTACAAGGACTAAACTTGTACATAAACAATCCATATGATTCTGTTTCTGATAAAATCTTTAGCGAATACCTTACTCCTTAACCACTCTAAATCATCGTGAATGAATTTCTTCATCACAATTTGATTCTGAAATTCTAAGATATCATCGTACCTTTCTTTATTAATATCCTCAATATTTCTGAAGATATCTTCATAAATATTCTCGTTCGATATTAATTATCTCTCTGCGCTATCCGTATTATATCATAAAAGGAAATTGTCTTAGTTTCTATATTCTGCAAACCTTCGAATTTAAAATATGAATGCTTTTGAAGTAGTGTTGGGAACTGGTGCATGAGTTAGTATAATATAATGACACTTGATCAACGTGATTATATTACAGTAATTCATACTGAGTTTCTAATGAAACGTGATGATTCACAGAACAAACCGTCATCATGTGCCATTTACACGACTCTTACATTCTATCTAATCTCAAAACATATCAAGAAAATATTTTTCTTGATGATTCGGTCTTTTTCGGGATATCCTGGTAATTTGACAAATCAAGTTTGTGCCATTACGATTCCCTTCATAGAATATTAACTATGTTCATTTCAAAATTCATACTTACGAATTCTGGACCATTACTCGCTTTACTAGAGATCGAGAGGAGAATAAAAAGGCAAAGAGATTCGAAATAGAAGGAAAGATATAAAACCCAACAATAACACATAAATTACAAACCGTGCATATCAATACGTATTGCCACGTAAAGGCGCGGGAGAATTAAAATTACTATAACCTCAAAGTAATAGTAAAAATAAATAAAATCCTCTGAGGGTAGATGAAAAAGAAGAATGACAGATATGAAAGTTAAGAGTATATCAAGGGTCAGGACGGGATGGAGTATATTGACGAACGTTTTAAAGTATGAATTGAGGGGGAAAGAATAGAAGGTGTGAGTTGTAAGGAAAGGAAGATGGTGGATTTATAGTAAAATATCTGACAGAGCAATCGAAACAGATTATTGCATTTAATCAAAGGAGATCCTGATTTCCTTAATCGCCGAAGAACCAAATCTTATTACAAAGATTTTCTTTAAATCCCATGAATTCCGGAAAATCAATCATAACCACGTCGTCAGTTAAAATGATTCTACAGTTACTCATTTCACTCTCGCGATAGCTTCACTTATACTCTTCGTATAATCAAATTGTTTGATCTATATTGCTCAATGATGATAAAACTATATTCATCGACTCATATTCGTCATGAAAACATTTTTATAGTTAGCTATGACGACATCGATCAAATTTCGGGACGAAATTTCTTTAACGGGTAGGTACTGTGACGACCCGAAAATTTCCGATCAAATTTAAACTTTAATCTTTATATGTTTCCGACACGATAAGCAAAATCTGTAAGGTTGAGTCTCGAAAATTTTGAAATCTATATTCATGTAATCAATTACCCTTTGACCATGCCTGACGATTCACGAACAATTGTGTGTAAATAAATATGTAAATATATACAGATATAATTATAAATATAAGTGTATATATATTAATTTGAGTTAATAAAATAATATACAGAATAATTAAGCGTGAATTTAAAATGAATTTATATATAAATATATATGATTTCTATGTATATGTTATTATTTGTATATTGTATATATATAAAAATTTATAAATAATAAATATTCAATAAAGGTTATCCTGTAATATATGATTATTAAATATTACATATCTAATAATATATAGTTGTTATATTAATATTATTACTTTCATTATCATTATAAATATTGATATCAATATCAGAATTATTAACAATATATATATATATATATATATATATATATATATATATATATATATATATATATATATATATATGAAACTTAATACATTTGATTTACTACATTATTAATATTATCATTGTTAATAACATTATTATTATAATTATCATTAGCATTGATTTTATTAAAGATATCATTACTAATAGAATTATTATTAATATTATTAATAAATTGCTATTGTTATTATATATACTGTAATGTATAGATATTAAATATTAGATATATGTTATTATATAACTATTAAATATTACAAAATTAATAAATGGTAAAATTAAATATAATTATAAATTAAAATATTATATTAATAATGTTATTATTGCTGTCATCAAAATAAATATTTATATTAATATTAAAATCAATTATGAATATTATTATATTATAACTATAAAATATAATACATGTAATTTACTATATTAATGATTATTATTATTATTAGAAAATAATACAAATTATTATTATTATCATTAACAATATTATTATCATTTTTTTATGAATTTTAGTATCATTATTATTTATTGTTATTGTTATTAATGTATTTGTTATTATTAATATATTTTTAATAATTATTATTAACTTAATAGATTAAAAAAAAGAAATATATATATATATATATATATATATATATATATATATATATATATATATATATATATATATATATATATATATATATAGTAATGGGTACAATCTTGTTACACATTACTATCAACACTGTTTTAGAATTTTGTTTTTGTATCTTTAATCTGTTATAGGTCATGGTCGATCGTACCAATCAAGGAATTAATAATCAATTTATTATTTTTATTTATCTCCTAATCAAAATGACTGTCGACATCTTGAGGCCAGATAATCAATCGAATTGTTTGGGATATTAATTAACTCACTCCTTCTTTCATCACCACCTCCCATCATATTTTCTCTTCAACAACTCGATCACAAGCTTCACCTCGACCACCACCAACTTCTACAGTAACCACCACGCCATCCTAGAACAACCAACCAAGGCCATCTTCATCACCTCTCTCTTTCTCTCTGTCACTCTATCTCTATAAATAATATATATGACATATACATACATTATAAACGGAACCCAGTTGTTTGTTTCATCCTCAACAACAAGACATCGCCATGACACCATCCTCCACTCCTTTTTAACTTCCTGCGAAAACAGTTTCATCACTATCATCAAAACCCACTTTTGTTATTATTTTATGCTACTGCAACATGTTCTTTTCTATTCATGCCCAGCTCCAACCAAGATCACCACAAAAATCGCCCTCATAACCGTAAATCACCACCATGTGAGACCGAGGTAGCTTATACTCTAGGTTTTTATGTTTCAAACAAATCAAAAGCAACATCCAAGAAAACTCATTAATTCCTGTTTTGTTCGAGAAAGAAAACCCAACAAACCCGCTATTAGTATTAATATTTTCTGTTTTCCGTGCTACTCGATATTCAGTTTAACTCGTGAAGGCATCGCGTCTTTCCTTTTGCTTCTGTTAGAGTCGAACGAATCCACCACCACAATTCCATCACCAAAAATTATTAATCAATGGCCACTACTTTATATATATATATATATATATATATATATATATATATATTTATTTATTTTTTCGGATCAAAGGACACAGCCAATAAAGAGTATGAACCCACTCTTGTTTGTCTCCAATTTGTCGGCTATGTTTCTTTTAAAAAGAGAAAAACCGATACCCCTAATCTCTCGTGCAATTAAATTTTAAAAACATGTTTTTGGGCCGTAAATTTTATTGGACTATGTTATTATTTCATGTTGGGCCACGGTTTAAGAGATCAGTTAGGCCGAGATCATCATAATGTTTCTGTTGTTGTTCGGTGTAAGAAGATGGAGGAAATAGGCGTTTGAGGGTTAAATAAATATAGATGTCATTTTAAAACAGAAAAACACAAAGTGGTCGAGTGGTTTGAAGGGTTGGCGTGTGTGCTGGAGGTCGGGAGTTCAATCCAGGTTGTGGTCATTTTTTTTATCAACTTCTTTTGAGGTAGTTTCATTTATATTATTATTATTATTTATTATTTATTATTATTATTGTTATTATCATTGTTATTATAATTGTTACTAATAAAAGTATTAGTATCATTTATTATTATTATTATCTTGAATATAATTACAAGTATGATTGATATTATTACTAATATTATTGTCTTTAATAGTATTAACTAGGGTAATTATTGATATTAACATAATAGGATTGTTGTTATTATTACTATTGTTATTATTATGAAAATGGAACAAATTATTATTATTTTCATTAATATTAGTACTAGTATCAGTTTTGTAAACATTAGTATTATTATTACCATTATTAAACTAAGTATCGTCATTGACAAAATTATTATATTATTAATATTTTCATTATTAATAAAGTTGTTAGTATTAGTAACTTATGATTATAAAAACTAGTTTATTAAAAACAAATAAATATTAGTTTTGTAAAAGATGCTTATTACGGATACTATAAGTAAAACAATATCTCATATAATAACATATCAAACAGGCTAACATTTGAAATACTTATACAATGTTGATTTTTAAATATAATACTAAATGTGTATCTAAAGATATATAAATATTAATATAACTAAAAGTATAGATATTAATTATTGTAAGGATATATATATGAAATAAATATATATATCATATAAGTTAAGATGTGATATATATAAATAAAGAATATGTTTTGATGAAGATTAGAATAAAATAAATAACCACAGATATAAATAAATATTATGTAACTAATAAATGAAACTATGTGATTTCCAAGTTACGATTTAATATATATATACAAATGATATAGGTTCGTGAATCCGAGGCCAACTCTGTACTTGTTCAATGTCGTCCTATGTATTTTTACTACAAAATACATTAGGTGAGTTTCATTTGATTCCCTTTTTACTCTTTACATTTTTGGGACTGAGAATACATGTGCTTTTATAAATGTTGACGCGATAGACACAAGTACCTTAACTGTATTCTATGAAAGAATTATCTGGGATTGGGGTTGATTATTATGACACGCATTAGCCCCCGATTTTCGTTAGAGCGTATGAGCTCCCGAGCCGGGTGGATGGTTTATTATTTATGACATTTTGGCACAGGTTGTCCTATATTTTATAAACATGTGTTCAGCCGTGGAGTGTAAAGACCGGCACAGAGGTTCTATATTTTGAAGGCACATGTATTCAGCCGTGGGGTGAAAGACCGGCACAGATGGTTACTATTATATTATGAATCCTCACCAGGTGTTCTTCATATGAAAGATATTTTTTTTGTGCAGTTGGAATGGGACTTCTGCACGTTTTATAATATTTAAAATCTTGTGGTCTATTAAAATGATGAAAATGAAATGATTACTTTAAACTGATGAACTCACCAACCTTTTGGTTGACATTTGAAAGCATGTTTATTCTCAGGTTTGAAAGAAATCTTCCGCTGTGCATTAGCTCTTTTTAAGGATATTACTTGGAGTCATTCATGACATATTTCAAAAGACGTTGCATTCAAGTCATTGAAGTTCATTAGAGATTATTAAGTAAATGAGGATTAGGTCATTTATAGTTGGATATTATGAAATGGTATGCATACCTGTCAACTTTTGATGAAATGAAAGTTTGTCTTCTAAAAACGAATGCAATGTTTGTAAAATGTATCATTTAGAGGTCAAGTACCTCGCGATGTAATCAACTATTATGAATCGTTTATAATCAATATGGACTTCGTCCGGATGGATTAGGACGGGGCGTTTCATTAAGTACTCTAATAGTTGTTATGAACACCGATGGGAAATTTGAGTACCATTCCTAGTACGATTGGTTAACCATGGTTATGTGTTGTAGTATAGCATATTATATTGTTCGTGTTATATGCTATCGTTTGTGCTAGCTCGTGATATCGTGGATTTAGCGTTGTACGTTGAAATGGTATGCTAATTTAAATTGCTAGCGTGTATGAGGTATCTGGGTAAGTGATTGCAAGTAAGTAGGTTATATATGTATATGTATAACTATTGCATTCACTAAGCTTTTAGCTTACCCTCTTGTTTTTTACCTTTTTACATGTATTGTGTTATGAAGCTAGCTAGTTGTTAGACTAGTTGCGTAGGAGCTCTTGGGCTCGATGGGGTAGCTTTTGGATATGCGGAGGCGGATTGGGGATTTGGTAGTCTCCGGGATTATGCTCTTGGTATCGGGTTGGGTTATAGAGTCCTAACTCGT
This sequence comes from Rutidosis leptorrhynchoides, assembly GCF_046630445.1. Classification (NCBI taxonomy): domain Eukaryota; kingdom Viridiplantae; phylum Streptophyta; class Magnoliopsida; order Asterales; family Asteraceae; genus Rutidosis; species Rutidosis leptorrhynchoides. The sequence continues at coordinate 75,438,203 of NC_092339.1, read as the reverse complement.
CTAAATGTAAATTGGGATTGAAACTTGTATTTTATAGGAAAGTCGTAAAACGACCGATGTGGGCCCGGTGTCGTAAAACTCGTTTTATTATTGGAACATGTTAGTTTTATCTAATATTATATATTGTGAAAATCGTTTCGTCTAAAAGGGTCGGGAAGTGGGAGATCTTTAAATGAAAATTGAAAAAATTGGATAGCAAGCTGTCAGGCCTTGTGCGCGCCATGCACATAGGGGGCTGCGCGCCGTGAAAGGACCCATTCTTATACATTATAAACGATTCACAATAGTTGATTTCATCGCGAGGTACTTGACCTCTATATGATACATTTTACAAACATCGCATTCGTTTTTAAAAGACAAACTTTCTTTGCATCGAAAGTTGACGGCATGCATACCATTTCATAATATATCTAACTATAATTGACATAATCTTGATAAATTCAACGACTCGAATGCAACGTCTTTTGAAATATGCCATGAATGACTCCAAGTAATATCTCTAGAATGAGCAAATGCATAGCGGAAGATTTCTTTCATACCTGAGAATAAACATGCTTTCAAGTGTCAACCAAAAGGTTGGTGAGTACATTAGTTTAACATAAATAATCATTTTCATCATTTTAATAGACCACAAGATTTTCATTTTCATTTCTCATAAATATACGTCCCATGCATAGAGACAAAAATCATTCATATGGATTGAACACCTGGTAACCGACATTAACAAGATGCATATAAGAATATCCCCTATCATTCCGGGAAATCCTTCGGACATGATAAAAACAACATCGAAGTACTAAAGCATCCGGTACTTTGGATGGGGTTCGTTAGGCCCAATAGATCTATCTTTAGGATTCGCGTTAATTAGTAGATCGGTTTACTAATTCTTAGGTTACCAAGCAAAAGGGGCATATTCGGCTTCGATCATTCACCCATATAATGTAGTTTCGATTACTTGTGTCTATTTCGTAAAACATTTATAAAAAATTGTGCATGTATTCTCAGCCCAAAAATATAAAGGGTAAAAAAGGCAAATGAAACTCACCTAATGTATTTTGTAGTAAAAATACATATGACTATATTGAACAATGCAGGGTTGGTCTCGGATTCACTAACCTATATCAGTCATTTATCCAGCAGTATTAATACATATAATAATAGTAAACAAATATTATTACTATACTTAATAATTTTATATATCAAATTCTTATTAAAATATTTTAATTAGAATATATATATATATGTCATTTGTTATAAATTATATATATTTACTTAAAAATATTATATATTGTATCAAAATTTATATTTAATTGTGTGATTATGTTAAAATATATATTTATACTATATGTAAATTAATTATATATAAAATTATAAGTAATAATATTTTATAAAAATTTATGTAACATTAATGTACTATAGTATACGTAATAGGTATATTTTATATAAAAATATTTATTTGTTATATAATAATAATAATGATAACAATAATAGCAATAATAATAATAATAATAATAATAATAATAATAATAATAATAATAATAATAATAATAATAATAATAATAATAATAATAATAATAATAATAATAATAATAATAACAATAACAATAATAATAATACTAATACTTATAACAAAAACTACCTTAAAATGCTAAAAAGAAAAATAAACTGCCCGAGGCGGGACTCGAACCCGCGACCTCTCATCCAAACCTCCTACGCTTAACCACTAATCCGCTTATCATTTTGTGTTTTTAATTCTGAATTAAAACAATATAATCCGTATCATGTCTGTTCTTCTAACACATAATCGACATCATAATATACCATCATCATTCTGTCATGTATCCTTATCATACCATTTCTGTTTCATCATCACTATCATCGATTATTATGATCTTCATCATCATGATCCTAACTTTCATCATTATCATCCTTAAATTCGAATACCATCACCATCTTGCATACTCACTATCATTACCGTATTATCTATCATCCAAAATCATCTCGCTATGATCTAACTTCACTTATATCAACCTTGTATCCTTATCATTATCACTATGTATGCTTCATAACAATAGCAGTCGACATTAGCAATTTATATTGTTAAAGTTATTTATATTTTATGTTGTAGCCCAACAAACTTATAACTTTTAGCCCATTTATCTTTGATACCCATAATTAAATCGTTTTGTTGTTAAAACACACAACGTATTATCAAACAACGAACGGCCAGGAGCTTCGGTTTGCCTTAGTCGTGATCCACTGTATAACAGAAAGTTCGATCCAACAGAATAAATGATTTTACGACCCACCTTTATTCATCTACACGGCCTCCTAATATAAAAACAATAGAATCAAAATGACCCAGCAAGTAGAAGCTACCTAACGCAGCACTTTGTGGACCTAGGATTCGGTTTTTAAAATGAATATCAGGGAAAGTGCCGCAACATTCAATCAAACATAAAGTTTACCTAATACATAAAAAAATGGCACGATCCCTTTTTCTAATTCCTTTTGGTCGGCCATGAAAGGGAGTCCAAACACTTGCACAGTTCAATTAACTTACTTGTTGTATTGTGTTTTGGAATTTTCCATGACAAGAGCTTTAGAGAAAAAAAAAATTTCAATGTTTCCCCACTAGCCTAAAGTGAGGTTACATGTCGGCCACCTTCACTATATTTTTACTATAATCTTTCGTTCTTAGAATCATAAAGCATGGGTAGCAATAAACCGTAATATCATTTTAAGAATTACGCGAATCGTGTACTGAAGCAAACAAAACATACAGATTTGAAGCTTGAATGAAACAAAATAAATGTAACTACAGTTGCAGTTTTCGAAGGTGTATGTGGGTTGTTGTTGTTGTGGTTTTAATGGTTGTGGTGGGTATGAAGTAAAAACCGAACGCAACAGTAGCAGGGAGCTGTTGTTCGAGTAGGTAGACAGGAATGATTTAGTTGTTGTTTTTCGATGGGTTCTTGAGCAACAAATAGCAGCGAGCAAGATGGTTTGGTGAGGGTGATATTGAATTGATGCTTTTCATTAGTGAGTAAAGGTTGTTGGTTCTTATTTGGATGGTTCAAATGGAAATATATATGTAATAAAACTAGTAGCAGAGAAAAGGAAATAGCATGCAGTGACAAGTAGTAATTGTATATAGTCAGTTATGTGATGTGCATGTGTGTGCGTTTTTGTTCGGACAAGAAACAGATATATAAATAAAAAAAATTATACCCCACTTTCTTATTGAAATCACGATGAGAAAAGATGAGGTAGAGATATTTGATGATATAAAATATTGCGGTTGAGTCTTAGATGAAGATAAGATAGTGGGGAGAAGGTAAAAAGCATTCAATGATGTATGTGATATATGACGTGTATGCATTCATAGATGTAAGTGTGAGTTTGTATGTTTGTGTCAAAAAGTTAGCAAAGTATATATCAATTATTTCCATATGCCAAAGATCAAAGTGATATGTATAGTCATCTAATTTTGGATTGTAAGAGACAGAGTCAAAAGTTTAGTACGGTTTTGATTGTGATGTTAAACAACTCTCGTGATTATATATCTGTTATCATCTGGTATTAATATAAACATATTAATAATAAAATTGTTTAATAATAATAATAATAATTAATAATATATACATTACAACTAAATTATAATTTTTAATTATTCTTATTATAGTATTTATACTATATTAATAATAATAATAATACTAATATTGATATAAATATTACTAATAATGGAAGTAGTAATAATATTAGTGTTAGTACAATAATTATATTTTAACTTGTAATTCCATTTAATTATATTGATATTACATATTATTAATTATTTAATAATTACATAATATTTATAATATCTAATTACATTTATAGATTATTTAATATTATACATATATATTACAATTACGATATTCATATAATAATTATATATATGTATATAAATAAAAATGATATATATATATATATATATATATATATATATATATATATATATATATATATATATATATATATATATATATATATCATATTTATTTATATACAGATTCAAATATAATTATTGTGTATTTTGTTTTACATACTTAGTTTAGATTATATTTTAGTGTTTCCAATTATCATATATCTTTACGTTTATATATAATATATACATATTTAAGTACAGATAATTATTCGTGAATCTTTGGGAATAGTCAAAGGTTAACTGTCTCTATGTAAATAGTTCTAAAATTTTTGAGACTCAACATTACAGACTTTGCTTATCGTATCAAAATTATATAAAGATTAAGTTTAAATTTGATCGGAAATTTTCGGGTCGTCACATTACCTACCCGTTAAAGAAATTTCGTCCCGAAATTTGAGTGGGATAGTCATGGATGACAATAAGTATGTTTTCATGACTCATATAAGCTGATAAATAGGGTTTTATTACCATTGAGTAATAAGGATAAAATAATTCGATTATTCGAAGAGTACTAATGAAGCTATCACAAAAGTGTGAAATGAGAAAAGTAAGTTTCGTCTTGTCGTAGTCACGGTTGATTTCCAGAATTCAAGGGATTTAAAGAAAATCTTTGTAATCTATAAGATTTGATTCTTCGGTGAGTAAGGAAATTAAGATCTCTATAATTAAATACGGTGATCTGCCTTGATTACTCTGTCTGATATTTCCATTATAAATTAAGCTCTTCCGTTCCATTATTCTCACCATTCCTATACTTTCTTTCTTAGTTCATACATCCAAAAGATTGTGAAAATGCTTAATCCCGTTCTAATCCTTATCCTTACTATCGCAACAATCATTCTCCTCTTCCCACTTCCACCGTAGGAATCTGTTTTCTTCTACTATCGACTTGGGGTGATACTATTCTTAATTATACCGTGTCTTTATATTGCTATTCGTATTAATATCCACGGTTTGTAACTTCCGTGTTATTATTGGGCTTTATATTTTCTCTTATATTTTAGAGCTCTTTGCCTTTTTATTATCATCCCGACCTCTAGTAAAGCGAGTAACGGTCCAGAATTTGTAAGTATGGAATTTTGAATAAATATCATGTTCTAAATAAGAAAGAAGGTATTAGCACGATTTGATTTGTCAAATTACCAGAAAGATAGAACTATCAAGAAATTATGTTTATGTTCTTGATGTGTTTGGAGATTAAGTAGAATGTAAGAGCCGTGTGATATGGCACCTGATGACGTTAAGGTTTGTGAATCATCAAGTTCCATTAGGAACTCAGCATGACTTACTGTAATATAATCACGTTGATCAAGTGTCATTATATTATACTAACTCATGCATTAGTTCCCAACACTACTTCAGAATTCATTCATAGTTTAAACTCAAATTTTACAGAAGGATAGAAACTAAAACAGTTTCTTTTTATGATGTAACCTAGATAGCACGAGGAGATAGAAAATTTCTAGACAAGAATATTTATGAAAATATCCTCAGAAATATCGAAGATACTTATGATGATATTTTGGAATTTCAAGATCGAAGTTTGAGGAAGAAAGATTTTTTCGCAAGATTTTAACATGACTTCGAAGCAAGATATTCTCTAAAGATTTCATCGGATACAGAATTATCTGATTTCTTTGAATACAGAGTTTGGTCCTTGTATTTGTCCTTGGCCTCCTTCATGGTTTGATCAATCCGTTCTTTAGTACCAAAGTTCTATTGAGCGTTTCCAACATTCCATTCTTTATTATCAAACTTTTAGTCATTAAGACCATCTACAGTTTTGCTGATTCATCAGCATTCAAAATTATCATAACTGAATCAATGCTTATCAGTCCGAGGTGGTTTCAAGTGAATTGTGTTTTTAGATGATTAAACGCTGACGGTAATATGGTGGAATATAAAAGGCTCTCTGGTAACAATAAAAGAGTACGTATATATATACCAAGGTTATAATAAAGTTGTTTCAAATGAAGAGTTGAAGTTGACTGGCTGGAGCTGTGACAAAATTGGCTCATTTGAAAAAGAATTGCAAAGTTATTTTCGAAAATAACAATGCCAAAGGAGCTAGCACAGGTATGTGTTAAACGTTTACTCAAGTTCCGAGTGTTTTTCAGGTGCATAACTATATGCATAAATCTTTCATTCCTTAGATGAAGTGCGGTTGGTTCATTTCCTCGATTGAGGTGTTTTCAAGAATCGTGAAAGGTTTGAACACATATTGTAATCGTCAAGATACAATGAGGTTTAGGGTGAAATCAAGTGGCAAACTTGAAGAAATGTTTAGTTTCATATGTTATAATCAATATTTTAATTCATTTTAATTGTCCAATGTTATTAGTCCACAGTCGATAGTCCACAGTAACAGTCCAATAATTCATATATAGTTTAATATATAATATTCGAATTAATTAATACGTATCATGACCCGTGTACATGTCTCAGACTCGATCACAACTCAAAGTATATATATTATTGTAGAATCAACCTCAACCCTGTATAGCTAACTCCAGCATTACTGCATATAGAGTGTCTATGGTTATTCCAAATAATATATATAGATGCGTCGATATGATATGTCAAAACCTTGTATACGTGTCCCAATATTTAAAGTGCGTAAAATAAATAACAGAAATTAAATGACGATAAATAAAGTGCGTAAAATAAATAACAGAAATAAAATGACGATTAATAAAATTGCGAGAATATAAATTGCGATAAATAAATTGCGATAAATAAAATGTAATCAGTTAGCTAGGAACAATTAGCTAGGAACAGTTAGCGTGGATTCTTAACAAAATTTTTCTCGTAGTTAATTTGTTTGTTTCTAACAAATTTTATTTTGTCCAATGTTTTCTTCATTATGCCACTTGTTGGATTCTGATAGGTCAAAATCCAAATATGAAATTGAATGAAAATGGTTATTCTGCGGTGAACGGATTCGTATCTCGGTGGTTGTAAATAGGATAGTAAATGACTGTTGAATCAGATTCGAAGAATGTACAGTGTAACTTATTAATGTGAAAACTAAATATTCCTCGGGTATTACCTACCCATTAAAATATTTTCACAATTAACACTTTGTACGAAAGAATTTTTAATTACAATCTTTATGAAAAAATATATATACCTATATATTTTCTTCAGATGTAATCATGGATTTAATGATTCAATATGATATTAAACTCATTTGATTTACCGTTAGAACAAGAATATATAATCTCTAAAACATTAGAGATTACATAATCACTATGTCGAACGAAGATAAATGATGTAGAACGTCAAGTAGAACGATGATTATACTCGAGGTACAGAATGAGATGTCGAAACTGGTGACGTTGATGTTGTTGTTGGTGGTACTAGTGATGTTGATGCTGAGGCTGGTGATGTTACTGGTGTTGGTGATACTGCTGGTGCTTGAAAATTATGTACCGTGCTCTCTAAAGTTAACACTCGAGCTCAGAGTTCTTTAACTTCTTCTACTAACCCTGGTTGGTTATCAGTGTGAGGTAGAGGTCAGATATCTTCTCTAGTTTCGTTAATGGTAGCCTCAAGACGAAAAATTCTTGCAAAAAGGGTATAAACGGTGTTGCGAATAGGTTCACCGGTGAGCGGGTCGAGTACTCTAAGGTTAGGTGGTAGATTCGGTTCATGATATGGAGTACCTTCTTCCCTTCTCCATAAGGTGAGTATGTCACGAACCCACCCCCTTTTTATCCAGTAATCACGGTAGTTGATTGGCTGGTGTGCTCCTGTCACGCTATCTTCGGAGTCAGAGGAAAGTGGTCAATTCGTAGAGGCCATCTTACGAGATTACAGAAAAGATTTTTGGTATAAAGAGTTTAGTGACAGCAATTGATAGTTGGATGTATTCTCAATGCATAATATGCATAGATATATATAGTACCAGGATCCCTTAAATTACGGAGAAATTTACGAGAGATATCAGGCAAGGTCTACAGTAACAGATACGCTAAGATATGAATTTTTTCTATACACTATTCATGCAGTCAATGCATTAAAACGTGTCTAGACTAAGAATAATGAGCAGGTAATTTCCTAAGGATGATAAGCAGATGATTTCCGACAAAAATGATAAGCAAAACTTTTGACATGCAGACACGGTCGAAGTCCAGACTCACTAATGCATCCTAACGACTATCAGTTAGACACACTAATGCAAGACCTGGTTCGCTAAGACCACCGCTCTGATACCAACTGAAAGGACCCATTCTTATACATTATAAATGATTCACAATAGTTGATTTCATCGCGAGGTACTTGACCTCTATATGATACATTTTACAAACATCGCATTCGTTTTTAAAAGACAAACTTTCTTTGCATCGAAAGTTGATGGCATGCATACCATTTCATAATATATCCAACTATAATTGACATAATCTTGATAAATTCAACGACTCGAATGCAACATCTTTTGAAATATGCCATGAATGACTTCAAGTAATATCTCTAGAATGAGCAAATGCACAGCGGAAGATTTCTTTCATACCTGAGAATAAACATGCTTTCAAGTGTCAACCAAAAGGTTGGTGAGTTCATTAGTTTAACATAAATAATCATTTCCATCATTTTAATAGACCACAAGATTTTCATTTTCATTTCTCATAAATATACGTCCCATGCATAGAGACAAAAATCATTCATATGGATTGAACACCTGGTAACCGACATTAACAAGATGCATATAAGAATATCCCCTATCATTCCGGGAAATCCTTCGGACATGATAAAAACAACATCGAAGTACTAAAGCATCCGGTACTTTGGATGGGGTTCGTTAGGCCCAATAGATCTATCTTTAGGATTCGCGTCAATTAGTAGATCGGTTTACTAATTCTTAGGTTACCAAGCAAAAGGGGCATATTCGGCTTCGATCATTCACCCATTTAATGTAGTTTCGATTACTTGTGTCTATTTCGTAAAACATTTATAAAAAATTGTGCATGTATTCTCAGCCCAAAAATATAAAGGGTAAAAAAGGTAAATGAAACTCACCTAATGTATTTTGTAGTAAAAATACATGTGACTATATTGAACAATGCAGGGTTGGCCTCAGATTCACGAACCTATATCAGTCATTTATCCAGCAGTATTAATACATATAATAATAGTAAACAAATATTATTACCATACTTAATAATGTTATATATCAAATTCTAATTAAAATATTTTAATTAAATATATATATATATATATATATATATATATATATATATATATATATATATATATATATATATATATATATATATATATATGTCATTTATTATAAATTATATATATTTACTTAAAAATATTATATATTGTATCAAAATTTATATTTAATTGTGTGATTATGTTAAAATATATATTTATACTATATGTAAATTAATTATATATAAAATTATAAGTAATAATATTTTATAAAAATTTATGTAACATTAATGTACTATAGTATACGTAATAGGTATATTTTATATAAAAATATTTATTTGTTATAAAATAATAATAATGATAACAATAATAGCAATAATAATAATAATAATAATAATAATAATAATAATAATAATATTAATAATAACAACAACAATAATAATACTAATACTTATAACAAAAACTACCTTAAAATGCTAAAAAGAAAAATAAACTGCCCTAGGCGGGACTCAAACTCGCGACCTCTCGTCCAAACCCTCCTACGCTTAACCACTGATCCGCTTATCATTTTCTGTTTTTAATTCCGAATTAAAATAATATAATCCGTATCATGTCTGTTCTTCTAACACATAATCGACATCATAATATACCATCATCATTCTGTCATGTATCCTTATCATACCATTTCTGTTTCATCATCACTATCATCGATTATTATGATCTTCATCATCATGATCCTAACTTTCATCATTATCATCCTTAAATTCGAATACCATCATCATCTTGCATACTCACTATCATTACCATATTATCTATCATCCAAAATCATCTCGCTATGATCTAACTTCACTTATATCAACCTTGTATCCTTATCATTATCACTATGTATGCTTCATAACAATAGCAGTCGACATTAGCAATTTATATTGTTAAAGTTATTTATATTTTATGTTGTAGCCCAACAAACTTATAACTTTTAGCCCATTTATCTTTGATACCCATAATTAAATCATTTTGTTGTTAAAACACACAACGTATTATCAGACAATGAACGGCTAGGAACTTCGGTTTGCCTTAGTCGTGATCCACTGTATAACAGAAAGTTCGACCCAACAGAATAAATGATTTTACGACCCACCTTTATTCATCTACATGGCCTCCTAATATAAAAAAAAATGGAATCAAAATGTGTGACAACCCGGAAATTTCCAACCAAATTTAAACTTTAATCTTTATATGTTTCCGACACGATAAGCAATATTTGTTAAGTTAAATTGCAAGAATTTTAAACTATGTTGATACATTCATTCAACCTCGACCAAGTTCCAACGATTCACGAACCATTAAACGAATATGATTATATATGTATATGTGTATATATATTATAACTTGAAACGTAAACAGAATATTAGATTAAATACTTTATATGATTGTATCTGTTTCAAAATGTTTATCAATGGAATTAGAAAATAAGATCAAATGATTGAATTATCAGATATATTGAATTATGATTACAAGTCTCTGTTGAAAGGCCCACGTTGATTTGAGAAATCTTTCCATTTTAACAATATTCAGAAAATGGTAAAGTGATTTATAAATAAGAACAAATTGTTAATCATTGAGAACTAGACAAAGGATAGTGGAAGATTGAATCTCATAAAGACTCGATTGATCTATTTAGTTTCAAACGTACAAAAACGTTTTCAGTTTAAAAAGAATTTTATTATTAAAACGTATATAACTTTTATAAGTATCTAGAACCATGTTTAACAACTCATTACTTAACTAGTATGATAAAGATAACGATATTTATATTTTATTTTATTAAATATATATAACGATTTAAATTAATATTATATATATTTATACGCGTATTATACGTACATAGTTTTATACTTTTACTATACTTAAACTTTACCTTTACTTTATTTTTACTTTACTTTAACTTTAATAATTCACTTTAATAATTCATACTTTAATAATTCATTTTAATAATTCATACTTTAATAATTCACTTTAATAATTCATACTTTAATAATTCACTTTAATAATTCATACTTTAATAATTCACTTTAATAATTCAAAAATCTATTATAAATAGAATTCAATAGGTTTCATTATTTCATAGAAACTTGAAAATATTTTTCTCTAAACTCTCTCAATCGATTTACATATATATATTTACTCCGTATTATTTCAAGATATTATTAGTATATATAAAATATTACGACGAAGTGCTGTCCGAGTGATTTCGAAATTGTTTTTCAAAGTAGGATAGGATTAAGGAAATTATGGGTTATAGCTATAGAGGTGATTGAGTATGGTTCATGGGTATGCTCGTGAGGTCAATATAGTGTTTATCATTTTCGTTGCGTCTACGTACCTTTTCTGCAATATTGAATCTCAATATTGATACGTGAGTACTCATAATTTAACTTTTACATACTAATAGTGTATCCCTGACTAGTGCTCGAGTATTTAGGATTATGCATGCTTGTACTTTTGATATTTCCCTTAGACAGGTTAGGTTGAATATTGAATTAGTTACACTTGCGGTTGAGATAAGGTATAAGATATGCATGTCCTTGGAAAGCTAGCGAAAAATTAAGAACTTTTCCTTTAGATATCGAATGGTTTCGATGAACGGATTAGAAGTTATAATCAATTGAATTTTCGATATTTTTATTAAAAATGATTATTATTATCGTCATTTTTATCGTCGTTCTAGTTTTATCATATTATTATCATTATTATTATCTTTATCAATAAAAGGGATTTATCATTAAAAATTGTTATTTTTTTTTATTATTACTATCGTTATTATCGTTAAAGTTATAATTAGTAATTATTATTATTATTATCCAATTATTATTATTATTATTATTATTAGTATTATTATTATTATTATCATTATTAATATATATATATCATTATTTAAAAATGGTTATTGTTATTGTTATTATTATTATTACTATTACTATATTATCATTAAGATAATTATTAGTATTATCGTTAATAATGTTATAGTAACTATCATTATTAATATTAGTGTAATTAAAACAAATATTTGTAACACCTAATTATTTTGATTACTATTATTATCATTATTATGAACACGATATAAAAGACGATTAAAAGCTATTAAACGAAACGATTAGGAAATAATGAGTAAGAGTATCATGATGAAATTAAAATATTATAAGATATTGATTTAGATAAAATTATCGTTCTTATTATTTTTATCATTACTATTATTATTAAAAGTATCGTTAGTATTAAAACTATCATTTTAACAAAAATTATCATTTTAATAGAAATGTCATTGTTACTATAAAATATCATTATTATTATTATTTTAAATAGAATTATTATTTTAAAGATAATATTAAAAATTATCGTAAATATTAAAGTTATCATAATTAGAATTATCGTTTTATCATAATGTCATCTTAGTAATTATAAATATTGATATTTTTATAATAATAATTATTATTATAAAATAATACAACTTTTACTTACTATCATTATAGATATTATTTTATCAAATAAATATGTGATACAAACATATTTTACTACGTGTAATAACTTACTTTAATAATACCTATCATATTATCTTTATGATATTAATGAACCCTATAAATTTTATTACTTACTATATATAAAAGTATATTTTATTATATAAATTTAATATAAAATTTTATTTATTGATAAATAAATTATATTATTTACTCTAATAAATCTTTTAAAAATATTTAAAAATATAAAACGACAATATTTAAACTATATATTAATCATGTATAGATTTTTGGAAATTATTTTGAGTCAAATTTACTTTTGTTGACTTTTGCATATTAGTCTCGAGCATTAGGATTGTGGTACACTATGACTTGACCTAATTTGTTAGACAAATATTGACTAATACATAATTATATATAATTAATTTAGATTCGTGAATCCGAGGCCAACCTTGCACTTGTTCAATGACGTTATATGTATTTTTACTACGAAATACAGTATGGTGAGTTTCATTTGCCTTTTTACCCTTTATATTTTTGGGACTGAGAATACATGCGCTTTTATAAATGTTTGACGAAATAGACACAAGTAATTGAAACTACATTCTATGGTTGAATTATCGAAATCGAATATGCCCCTTTTTATTAAAGTCTGGTAATCTAAGAATTAGGGAACAGACACCCTAATTGACGCGAATCCTAAAGATAGATCTATTGGGCCTAACAAACCCCATCCAAAGTACCGGATGCTTTAGTACTTCGAAATTTATATCATGTCTGAAGGAGGATCCCGGAATGATAGGGGATATTCTTATATGTATCTAGTTAATGTCGGTTACCAGGTGTTCACCATATGAATGATTATTTTTGTCTCTATGCATGGGACGTATATTTATGAGAACTGGAAATGAAATTCTTGTGGTCTATTAAAATGATGGAAATAAATGATTATGATAAACTAATGAACTTACCAACCTTTTGGTTGACACTTTAAAGCATGTTTATTCTCAGTTGTTAAAGAAATCTTCCGCTGTGCATTTGCTCATTTTAAAGATATTACTTGGAGTCTTTCATAGCATATTTCAAAGAACGTTGCATTCGAGTCATTGAGTTCATCAAAGATTATTATTAAATCAATTTATAGTTGGATAGTGGATATTATGAAATGGTATGCATGCCTGTTGATTTTCGATGTAAAGAAAGTTTATCTTTTAAAAACGAATGCAATGTTTGTAAAATGTATCATATAGAGGTCAAATACCTCGCAATGTAATCAACTATTGTGAATCGTTTATAATGTATATGAACGGGTCCTTTCAGTTGGTATCAGAGCGGTGGTCTTAGCGAACCAGGTCTGCATTAGTGTGTCTAACTGATAAGTCGATATGATGCATTAGTGAGTCTGGACTTCGACCGTGTCTGCATGTCAAAAGTTTTGCTTATCATTTTGTGTCGAAAATTAACTACTTATCATCCTCAGGAAATTACCTGCTTATCATTTTTAGTCTAAGACACGTCTTGCTGCATTAATTGCATGAATAGTGTATACACAAAAATTCATATCTTAGCATATCTGCTAAATCATATCTTATCGTATCTGTTACTTTAAACTTTGCCTGACATATCCCGCAAAGTCCTCCGTAATCTACGAAATCTTTTGATCTATATATATATATATATATATATATATATATATATATATATATATATATATATATATATATATATATATATATATATATATATATATATATATATATATATATATATTCTATGTAATTAGAATACCATCCGTTAGCCAAAATCATTTCATATCGAAAAAAAATCCTTTATCCAATCGTACGAAATGCAATTCGTCATCAGTTCAAGTCACTCAGATTCCGAAATGGAATCCCATTCAAGCTCCGAAAGCAGTGTGACCGGAATAGATCAACCAATCAGTCATCACCTATTCTGGATGAATTGGGGATGGGTTTGTAGCCTCCTCAATCATTGGAGACAAGAAGAAGGTGCTCCCTTCCATCCACCACATTGCCCTCTTGACGAAGAACCTGAAGCACTTACCGGAGAACCTGTCTGAAACACCATTTTCTCGCTCATTTCCAGAGTATCTCGTCACAATTATATATTACATCAAATTTTAGATTTTATTTATCCGCTCGTCCAAACCGACAATCACCCCGGTGTAAAAGAAGAAGTCAACTAGCTTCGCGCTCGGGTAGTGGCTTTGGAGAATATGGTGCAGAGATTACAAACACCAGCAGCAGCATCAGCAGCATAACCAGTACCACCATCATCAACTCCAACAGTACCATTACCACCTCCAACCACAACCGCGTCGTAAACCTCAACTTCACAATCTGTCCCACGAGCATCAACGTCATACGCACCATAGATACCAAGGAGTACCAACAACAATAACTGACGAAGTATTAATTCATAACTTCATTGGAGAAACATTCCGCGGCGATTATGTAATCTCTAAAGTCTTAGAGATTATCTAATCTAGCCCTAACCATAAATCAGTTAAGCGAACCAAAATGATAGAAGGAAGAGTAGAAACCCTGACAAAAATGGTGTGTGATTAACAAGCTAAACTTGCTTTACCAACAGCATCAACAGTACAGTCAGTGTTACCAGCATCGTCAGTACAGTCAACATCCGAATCAACAACACCGATAACATCACAAACTCCGTCAATTCAAGAATCACTGTGGACATCATTACGAATCAATAACGTGTATATGGTATCAACGAGTTATGAAGAATTAACTCATTCCCTCTGAAGAAATTATATGTATATTATATATATATATATATATATATATATATATATATATATATATATATATATATATATATATATATATATATATATATATATATATATATTTTGAAATAAATCTTTCCGTGCTAAGCTATTGTGTGTGAATCTTAACTACTCAGTTAATTCATATTACAAATATGCAATAATGTACGTCCTTCGGCCGCAACTTAACCAGCGTTAATTACAATCTCTGTCGCAATTCAACAAATTCCAATTCATAATAAATCAAGTATATATTTGATTTTACACTTTCATCATCGATGTACCCGAAACTTTTCAGATAACATCATTCGTACTTTGCGAAATTCACAAGAATTCCACGAACCGAACATCATACATCAACAAATAACGAAGTATTGATTCATAATTTCAATGTCATTAAAGAAATACTGCGTAAAAGTTATGTACTTTTTAAAGCCTTTAGGGATTATTCAATTCTAGTTTCAACCGTAAATCAAATGAGTTTAATTTAACATTAACTCATTAAATCTATGTTACAACTGAAGAAAATATACATATATATATTTTCATAAAGACTGTAATAAAATTCTTCTGTATAAAATATTAATTGTGAAATTTTTTTTTTAACGGGTAGGTAATACCCGAGAGATATATAAATTCACAATTAATATGTTACATTCTTCGAATCTGATTCAGCAAATCATCCATTATACTCCCTACTTTCACAACAATATACATTCTTTTATAGAAATCAAAACAACCATACTCATTCAAAATTTTATTACATATTCTGATTTTGAAATCTCAAAATTCAACTTGAGATATGACCAAAATCATCACTCTTAGATCCTTACATCTTTCACAAGCTATATTTTGACTTCAAAACTGTGTTAGAAATGTATGTTAACGATTACAATCTGTGTTCAAACCCTTCAAAAATTTCTGAAGACACTTCGAATGATGAGTAATCGAGATGATGATCCAACCACATGTTACCCATTGTTATGTACCCGAAAAACTCTTGAAACCAAAGTAAAAGTTTAAACAACGTATCCGCGTCAGATTCTTTGGCATTTATTAGCAAAAATAACTTTGCGACTCCTATTCAAAGTAGCCAGTTTTGTCACAGCTCCAGCAAGTCAACTTCAACTTTTCAGTCAGACTAACCTTATTATAACCTTGAGATATACACCATCGTTACCAGGGAACCTATGACGATCGCTCTAAATCCATATGGACGAACACGTCATTCATCGATTTCATTGCGAGGTATTTGACCTCTATATGATACGTTTTGTAAACATTGCATTCTTTTGGAAAGGCACACCATAAATGAATATTTAAATCAAAGGTTTTCGATAGCTGATGATTTCTACATATAGACAATCACCGTAAATAATAGTTTACAATAGTACTTTTGTTGACAATGCAGTCAAAATAAGATACATGGTGATGATTTGGTGAATGCAACGTTTCCTTGAAAAATATGCCATGTAAGACTCCATGCACATAGCTTGTCTAACATATAAGCAAACAGCGGAAGACTTCTAGGGAACCTGAGAATAAACATGCTAACAAGTGTCAACACAAAGGTTGGTGAGTTCATAGTTTTAATGTTTTGCATAATCTGTACATAAAGGTGGATCACAAGATTTCAGTTGTTTCATCCAGAAACGTTTATCAAAATATTCTACAAGATTGAGCACCCTGGTAACTAAACTTTAACGTTTTAATAAGTACCCCTGTTTTAACATACATGCAACCAACATGTACTAACCTCAAATAGCATACGTCTGTTTTATAGTTCAGGCTAGGATTTCTATACCTGGAACAGACGGGGATGTCAATCCCTATGGATCCATATACTACTACTCGCGCCCATCAGTTCTTATAACTGGCAGTTAGTAGTTACCAAAGCTAAGGGATTTTCGGTTCAAACTCGGTGTAGAATTTAGTATGTACTTGTATCCATTGCGTTTAAAATAAAGTGCATGTATTCTCAGCCCAAAAATATAGATTGCAAAAGCAATTAAAAAGGGAGCATATGAAACTCACCTTAGCAGCATATAAAATCGTTCACCAAAATGTGACCGAAACTCAGATTACCAAATAACCGTAGATCTCAACGTATCAATATTGTGATTCAATATTGCAGGAAAGTACGTAGACGCAACAGAGATGATAAACACTAGGTTTGACTTGCGAACAATACCCATGAACATTATCCATAACCTCCAAAGCTATAACCCATAATTTTTCTTAGCTTTATCCCGCTCATAAAATCCGTTTTGAAAATCACCCGAGAATAACTCCGTCGTAGTATTTTATGTATACTACTAATACTTAATTTGAATATTGCACTAGAATTATTACGGAATAAAAATATATGAAATAAATATATATGTACATATATGTGTGTGTTTCTGCAATCGATCGATCGATCGATATATATAGTTAGAAAATAATATTATAATAATAAAAGGAATCAAACGTGTTTAATTATAATAATATAATAATATAATAAAGTAATAAAATAATAATATAATAATAAAAGGAATCGTACGTTTATAATTATAATTATAATAATATAATAAAGTAATAATATAATAATAAAATAATAATATAATAATATAATAAAGTAGAATATAATAATATAATAATAAAATCAAATCGATTAAGATTTTAAAAGTCGTATTTTTAAAATACTTCAGGAGTATTTTATGTAACTTATAATTAATAATTTCAATCATGTCGCTTTCATGTAAATAGTAAATTAATTAATTTCGTTTCATTTACTATTCATATGAATAGTAAATGAATTAATTTCGATTCAACTATTTAAGCTACATGTTGTCATACGTTGTGCTTTATAAATTGTACATTTTTAATTTAACTTCGTTTCTTAAAAAAATTATAAAAATTATATCATAAAAATAAAACGACTTAATACGTAAAATTTTTAATTTGAAAAGCCTCGTTTAATAGTAAATTTTTATCATTTCATATATAAATATTATTCGCATGATTCCGTATATATTGAAAACTCTTATGTTTATATAATACATGTTATGACGTTCGTGAATCGTCGGACAAACAGGGTAATTGAATAGTTCAAGAATTTTGAGATTCAGTTTTATAGACTTTGCTTATCGTGTCGGAAACGTTAAAGATTAAGTTTAAATTTGGTCAGAAATTTCCGGGTCATCACAGTACCTACCCGTTAAAGAAATTTCGTCCCGAAATTTGAGTGAGGTCGTCATGGCTAACAATAAAAATGTTTTCATGACGAATATGAGTTGATAAATAGAGTTTTATCACCGTTGAATAATATGAATAAAATAATCCAATTACTCGAAGTGTATGAGAGAAGTTATCGTAATAGAGTGAAATGAAGAATAGAGATTCGTCTTAACTCTTGATGTAGTATCGATTGATTTCCGAAATTTAAGGAATAGAAAATCTTCATAATCTAAATAAGATTTGATTCTTTGGAAATTGCAGAAATTAGAATTTTCTTTGATTAAATGCGTAATCTGCCTCTATTTCTGTGTCCGATATTTCGCTATAAATTGACCACTTCCGTTATTATTTTCATCACTCCTACCTCTTCTTCCTCATTTCATACTTCCAAAGATTGTGAAATGCTTCATCCAGTTCCGATTCTTGATATACTCCTAACTTTCATATCTGTCATTCTTATTTTTCATCTACCACCAGAGGAAGTTATTTTCTTCTACCACTACCTTGAAGTTATAGTATTTTTCATTCTCCCGTGTCTTTATATTGCTACACGCATTAATATACACGGTTTGTAATATATGTGTTATTGTCAGGCTTTATATTTTCCCTTATATTTAGGAGCTCCATGCTTTCATATTTCCTTCCCGACTTCAAGTCAAGCGAATAATGGTCCAGAATTCGTAGGTATGGATTTTGAAATGAACATAGTTAATGTTCTAAGAAGGAAATTGTAATGTCACGATTTTGATTTGTCAAATTACCAGAATATCCGAAAAAGACCGAATCATCAAGAAAATATTTTCTTGATATTCTTAGAGGTTAAATAGAATACCAGAGTCGTGTAACATGGCACATGATGATGGTATGGTCTGTGAATCGTCATGTTCCATTTAGAAACTCAACATGACTTACTGTAATATAATCACGTTGATCAAGTGTCATTATATTATACTAACTCATGCTTCAAATTTCCCAACACTACTTCAAAAACATTCATATTTTAAACTTGAAGGTTTCAGAATTTAGAAACTAAAATAGTTTCTTTTATGATATAATACAAATGGTGCAAAGAGATAAATTATTTCAGATAAGAATAATTATGGAAATATCTTCATAAATATGGAGGATATTTATAATGAAAGATACGATGATATCTTAAAATTTCTAATATCAGAGGATGATGAAGAATATTGTCCGCAAGGGTTTAGAGTCAGGATCAAGGTATTCGTTAATGACTTTAGCAGATACTGAATCATTTGGATTCTTTGAAGGTAGGTTTAGTCTTTGTGATTTATCCACAGCCTCCTTCATACTTTGCTCAATTCGTTTTCCAGTTCTAAACCTTCTCTTTTTCTGTGCTTTTCCAACACACTACTTTTTATCATCAAACTTTCGACTGTTAAAGTCGTTTACAGTTTTTGCTGCTTCATCAGCATTTTTCCAAAATTCGGAGAACTAGTTTCGCAATTTGGGGTGTTTTTCAGAAACTTCACATTCGAAGTATGTAAGTCTAGAAGATAGACATTATATGTATATATATAACTGTTGGCGTAGAATTGCTGCGAAATTCGAAATACTGATTGCTAATTCCCGGTAGTTGGTATGGCAATTACCATTACAAGATGTAGATGAGTACATGATAGGGTTTCTATGAGTATAAGGATTTTTCGAAACATCAAGGATAAATGAAGTTATTGGTAAATTTACTGCTAATGTGATGGAACACGAAAGGTTCTCCAGTAACAAGAATGTATATGTCAAGGTTACAATAAAGTTAATCTGAAAAGTCGAAGTTGACTGGTTGGAAGTGTGATGAAAATTGATATCTTGAAAAGAATTGCAAGATTATTTTCGGTATTAACAACATTAAAGGATCTTGCACAGTTTTGAAGTCAAAGTATAGCTTTGAAAGATGTAGAGATCTAAGAATGATGTCACCGGTTCAGAGTTATGACTTGGATTCTGATCCGTCAATATCAGAATATGTAATTGAATTTGTATGAAAATGATTGTATATCGTTGTGAGTATTGTTAATAATTTTTGAATCAAAGTTGAATAATGTACAGTGTAACATATTAATTGCAAACTTAAATATTTCCCTGGTATTACCTACCCGTTAAATTTTTTTTCACAATTAATACTTTGTACAAAGAATTTTCATTACAATCTTTATGAAAATATCTGTATGTATATTTTCTTCAGATGTAATACAGATTTAATGAGTTAATATCATATTAAGCTCATTTGATTTTTGGCTTGAATTAGAAATGAATAATCTCCAAAACATTAGAGATTACCTAATCTTTGAGGAGTATTTCACTAATGAAATCAATACTTCATTATTTATTCTTATTGATATTCCTCGGTGAAGGATGTTGATGCTCGTGGAATTTTTGTGAACCTTACAAGGCACAGATGATGTTTTCTGGAAAGTTTCGAGTACATCAAAAATGAAAATGTAAAATCAATTATGTAATTGAATAATACACTTGGTTTATTAGGAAATGGAATTCATTGAGTTGAAACAGAGATTGTAGTTAACGATTGTTAAGTCATTAACGAAGGATGTATAGCATATTAGCAACATGAACTAACCGAGTAGTACCTACCAGTTATGATTCACATGTAATAGCTTAGTACGAAAAGATTTATTTTGTTTTCAAATTTCACACACACACACATATATATATATATATATATATATATATATATATATATATATATATATATATATATATATATATATATATATATATATATATATATATATATATACATATATATATATAATATACATATAATTTCTTCAGGGAAAATGGGTTAATACTTCATAACTCGTTGATACAATATACGCGCTGTTGATTTGTGATGATGTTGGTGATTTATGAAATTGGCGGAACTTGTAGTGCTACAGGTTTTGCCGGGGTTGGTGATACTGACGATACTGTTGATGCTGCTGGTAAAACAAGTCTAGCTTGTAAATCGTGCACCATTCCGGTCAGGGTTTCTACTCTTCCTTCTATCATTTCGATCCACTCATATGATTTACGGTTACAGCTAGAATAGATTATCTCTAAGACTTTAGAGATTACATAATCACCGCAGAATATTTCTCCAATGAAGTTATGAATCAATACTTCATAGGTTATTGTTGTTGGTACTCCTTGGTATCTATGGTGCGTATGACATTGATGTTCGAGGTACATGTTGTGATGTTGAGGCTTGCGGTGCTGATGTTGTTGGTGATGGTAATGGTACTGTTGGTGTTGTTGTCGGTGGTACTGTTGATGCCGGTGATGCTGCTGGTGCTTGTAACCTTTGCACCATATTCTCCAAAGCCACTACCCGAGCTTGAAGCTCGTTGACTTCTTCTACTACACCGGGATGATTGGCGGTTCGGACGAGCGGATAAATAAGATCCAGAATTTGAGAGAGTATATAATCATGACGAGATACTCTAAGATGAGAGAAAAAATGGTGTCTCGAACAGGTTCGCCGGTAAGTGCTTCAGGTTCTTCGCCAAGAGGGCAATGTGGTGGATGGAAGGGATCGCCTTCTTCGTGTCTCCAATGATTAAGTAAGCTACGAATCCATCCCCAATTCATCCAGAATAGGTGATGGCTGATTGGTTGATTCATTCCGGTTACACTGTCTTCGGAGTTCAGGTGAATATCCATATCGGAATAGCTGCCGGAGTTTAAGGAATTTGAACTAGATATGGGATCCATCTTGTATAATTAGGGAGATGATTTTTGATATGAATTAGATTATAGAATTTAGTTTGGTATTCTTCGATACATAATTTACATATGTATATATATTACCAAATTCCATAAATCACAGAGAAATTTTCGGAAGATGTCAGGAAAAGTTTACAGTAACAGATACGCTAAGATATGAATTTTTGTCTATACACTATTTATGCAATAAATGCAGGAAAATGTGTCTAGACTTAAGAATGATAAACATATAATTTTCGACAAGAAATGATAAGCAAAACTTTTAACATGCAGACACGGTCGAAGTCCAGACTTACTAATGCATCCTAACAACTATCAGTTAGACACACTCATGCAAGACCTAGTTCGCTAGGACCAACGCTCTGATACCAACTGTGACGATCGCTCTAAATCCATATGGACGAACACGTCATTCATCGATTTCATTGCGAGGTATTTGACCTCTATATGATACGTTTTGTAAACATTGCATTCTTTTGGAAAGGCACACCATAAATGAATATTTAAATCAAAGGTTTTCGATAGCTGATGATTTCTACATATAGACAATCACCGTAAATAATAGTTTACAATAGTACTTTTGTTGACAATGCAGTCAAAATAAGATACATGGTGATGATTTGGTGAATGCAACGTTTCCTTGAAAAATATGCCATGTAAGACTCCATGCACATAGCTTGTCTAACATATAAGCAAACAGCGGAAGACTTCTAGGGAACCTGAGAATAAACATGCTAACAAGTGTCAACACAAAGGTTGGTGAGTTCATAGTTTTAATGTTTTGCATAATCTGTACATAAAGGTGGATCACAAGATTTCAGTTGTTTCATCCAGAAACGTTTATCAAAATATTCTACAAGATTGAGCACCCTGGTAACTAAACTTTAACGTTTTAATAAGTACCCCTGTTTTAACATACATGCAACCAACATGTACTAACCTCAAATAGCATACGTCTGTTTTATAGTTCAGGCTAGGATTTCTATACCTGGAACAGACGGGGATGTCAAGCCCTATGGATCCATATACTACTACTCGCGCCCATCAGTTCTTATAACTGGCAGTTAGTAGTTACCAAAACTAAGGGATTTTCGGTTCAAACTCGGTGTAGAATTTAGTATGTACTTGTATCCATTGCGTTTAAAATAAAGTGCATGTATTCTCGGCCCAAAAATATAGATTGCAAAAGCAATTAAAAAGGGAGCATATGAAACTCACCTTAGCAGCATATAAAATCGTTCACCAAAATGTGACCGAAACTCAGATTACCAAATAACCGTAGATCTCAACGTATCAGAGATGATAAACACTAGGTTTGACTTGCGAACAATACCCATGAACATTATCCATAACCTCCAAAGCTATAACCCATAATTTTTCTTAGCTTTATCCCGCTCATAAAATCCGTTTTGAAAATCACCCGAGCATAACTCCGTCGTAGTATTTTATGTATACTACTAATACTTAATTTGAATATTGCACTAGAATTATTACGGAATAAAAATATATGAAATAAATATATATGTACATATATGTGTGTGTTTCTGCAATCGATCGATCGATCGATATATATAGTTAGAAAATAATATTATAATAATAAAAGGAATCAAACGTGTTTAATTATAATAATATAATAATATAATAAAGTAATAAAATAATAATATAATAATAAAAGGAATCGTACGTTTATAATTATAATTATAATAATATAATAAAGTAATAATATAATAATAAAATAATAATATAATAATATAATAAAGTAGAATATAATAATATAATAATAAAATCGAATCGATTAAGATTTTAAAAGTCGTATTTTTAAAATACTTCAGGAGTATTTTATGTAACTTATAATTAATAATTTCAATCATGTCGCTTTCATGTGAATAGTAAATTAATTAATTTCGTTTCATTTACTATTCATATGAATAGTAAAATGAATTAATTTCGATTCAACTATTTAAGCTACATGTTGTCATACGTTGTGCTTTATAAATTGTACATTTTTAATTTAACTTCGTTTCTTAAAAAAAATTATAAAAATTATATCATAAAAATAAAACGACTTAATACGTAAAATTTTTAATTTGAAAAGCCTCGTTTAATAGTAAATTTTTATCATTTCATATATAAATATTATTCGCATGATTCCGTATATATTGAAAACTCTTATGTTTATATAATACATGTTATGACGTTCGTGAATCGTCGGACAAACAGGGTAATTGAATAGTTCAAGAATTTTGAGATTCAGTTTTATAGACTTTGCTTATCGTGTCGGAAACGTTAAAGATTAAGTTTAAATTTGGTCAGAAATTTCCGGGTCATCACAGAACCTTTTACATTCCACCACATTATTAGCAGATGTACCAACAACTTCATTACCCTTTGACTTTAGCCTCTCCAAAAAGTCATTATAATTATTCATTGAAACCCCATCATTTACTCATTCGCATCTTGTAATGAGAATTGCCATACGAATCATTGGGAATTAGCAATCAGTATTTTGAAATCTCGCAGAATGTCTATGAAAGGACCCGTCCTAATCCACCTGGACGAAGTCATCAACATTTGGTCCCATTACGATGATCGGCTCCAAGTAATATCCTTATATTGAGCAAATGCACAGCGGAAGACTTAATTCATACCTGAGAATAAACATGCTTTAAAGTGTCAACCAAAAGGTTGGTGAGTTCATAGGTTTATCATAACAATCATTTCAATATGTTAATAGACCACAAGATTTCATAATCATAAACATAATACACTCGCAAGTGTATGTAAAGCATTCTAAGTGGTTGAGCACTTGGTAACCATACTTAACATTTAATCAACGTCGCATATTCCCTTTATTATGAAATCTCACTACACCGTACCAAGTGTAGTCACCAAAACGAAGTACTGTGCAACCGTTGAATACTGGTCGTCCAGTCCGGTTGGGGTTGTCAGGCCCAATAGATCTATCAACAGGATTCGCGTTTACAATACCCATGTAAATAGTAGTTACCAAGCTACAGGGAAATATGCCAGTGGTACAACTCAAAGTAGAATATATTTTTAAGTACTTGTGTCTATTTTGTAAACATTTATAAAATCAGCGCATGTATTCTCAGCTCAAAAATATATGTTGCAAAAGCAATTAAAAAGGGAGCAAATGAAACTCACCTTTGCCTTGAAGGTATTTAATTCGACTTGGTCTCCGATAGATATCACGAACCTAACCATATATATAATATATCAACATATTTTCTTTTTAAGTAATCGTTACATATATATATACTTTTAATACTTTTAATATTTTCTTAGTCCGTAGTTAGCTGTCTGATGTTAGTGGTCCACAATTAGTTTCTTAAATAAAATAAATAAAGACCCCATCGTATTTGTATTGATCAGAATTAATCTCGACCCATGGTACCATGTTGTCAAATGACGTGTTGCGTACATAAAGTACCGTGTTGTCAAATGACGTGTTGCGTACAATCATGAGGTCTTATGATTAATCTTCTCGTGTTGTTTACGGGTGGTCCTGAAATATATAAAATCAGATCATAAGTAATTATATATAAAATATCATATTAATTAGAAAAGATATGATTAATTTACTTTTTCTCCAAATATTTTCGTAGCTAAACTAGCTTCGGATACCCAATCTTGTTTTAGTCGTAGTTTCTTCATTATAACTCCGTTTTTGTTGGTTCAACTTGCCACTTCCTTGGATCGAGTCAAATTTCAAGAATATGAACTGAAAATACCTTAGTTTGTATCCAAAATCATAGGTTATAGGTCAAACTTTGGTGAAACTTATGAAAGTGATCATTTTCCATCATAAAAACAACATTTAATGATCATTTTTCTAAAAATACTTACACTTTGAGTTAAACCATGAAATTTTTATGTGTTAACATATTCATAAGAAATATCATTTTTCCAGAACATGAACTTCCAATTCAAAGTTCAAGATGGTTTTTAATTATCCAACCCAAAACAGCCCTCGGTTGCACTCCGACGACGTAGATTCAGTTTTTAAGATGTTCTTTGTAAAACCAAGTTATATCTTGTTAGGTTAGCATATCATTATGATATATTACAGGTCTTGAAGTTTTTTAAAAGTCAAGTTAGAAGGATCTATTTAGTTTGCGAACAAGTTTGAAATCATTCAAACTATGTTCTTGTTGTTAAAATTTTATACCACAAAATAAGATAGCTATATGAATATGAATTGAATAAGATTATGAACAAGGTTACTACCTCAAGTTACTTGGACAAATTTATTGCAAAAGATAAGAAATAATCTTGGAATCAAATAGTGGTAGAGTTAGATCAAAAGGTTGGAAGTAAACTTCTTCAAATGGGTGGTTATTTTGATATGTTCTTGAAAGAGTTTTCTTATGGTGTTTAAGGCTTGTAATTGAAGCTAAATGATGGGGAAAATGCTTGGAGATGATCAAGTATGAAGTTAGGAGTATTTTGAGAGAGAAATGAGGGTGTAGGTATGAGAAAATGGAGTGAAGAAATGGTGTTCATTTATAAAAACGTTTTTAGTTTATAAAGAAAGAAAAGGATTCCTAATTTTGTTTTCTTACTAATAATTCATACTACTTGACAAATCCTAGTTACCTCATATCTAGGGCAGTAATAATGTTGATTAGGATGTTGATTTGATGTGTATATACCAATAGTAAATACGTATAGAAGCTGGGTATGATACGGGTACATATACCCTAGATATACGTATAGAAATCTTGAGGAAACGGAACGAGAATTCAAATATAGCTATCTTTTGTGAATATACTTATATTGTTTTATGTATTTAAGTCCTTAAAAAGTGATTAAATACATTATATATACGATACATGTATAAGCATTATAGATTATAAGTATATATATCAAAGAATGTTACGTATAGTTATCGTTTTGAAAACTTAAGTTAGTAGTTTCAAAATATACTTATAACTCATTGTCATTAGTACACAATGAGATGTTAAACCATCCTTAGATCATGTTAAATATATATAAATACATATATATACACAAACGTATAATTATCGTATGTTATATAGTTCGTGATATCATCGGTCATATTGGACGGTCAAACGTTGTGTAAAACTCTTTTCAAAAACACAAGTCTCAACAATTTGGATTGCTTAACATATTGGTATGGTTTAATTTATGTAAATATTAATCTCATAAGTATAATTTGGTCGGAAAATTTCGGGTCATTACAGTACCTACCCGTTAAAGAAATTTTTTCTCCGAAATTTGATAGAGGTTGTTATGGATAAAAATAAGAAGGTTTTCATGACAAATATAAGGTGATAATGGAGTTTTATCATCATTGAGTAATGTAGATAAAACGATTCGATTATGCGAATAATATAAATGAGACTATCGTAAAAGAGTGAGATGAGTAAAATATATTCATCTTAACCAATGACGTAGTTATGATTGATTTCCGGGATTTAAGGGATTTAAATAGAATCTTACGTAATAAGATTTGGTTCTTTGGTGATTAAGGAAATCAGGATCTTCTTTGATTATATGCAATAATCTGTTTCGATTGCTCTGTCAGATATTTTACTATAAATTCACCCCTTCGTTTCCTTATTTTCCACGACTCACACCTTCTATTCTTTCTCCCTTGATTCTTACTTTAAAGCATTCATCAATATGCTCCATCCAGTCCTGATTCTTGATATACTCCTAACTTTTATATATGTCATTCTTCTTTTTCATCTACCACCAGAAGAATCTATTTACTTCTACTATACTCTTGTGTTTATAGTGTTTCTAATTGTCTCGTGTCTCTATATTGCTATCTGCATCGATATACACGGTTTGTAATTTCGGGGTTATTATCGGAGTTTATATTCTTCATTATTTTTCGGAGCTTCATGCTTTTGTTTTCTCTTCCCGACTTCGATTCAAGCGAGTAATGGTCCGGAATTCGTAGATATGAAATTCAGAATGAACATAGCTAATGCTCTAAGAAGAAAATGGTAATAGAACGATTTTGATTTGTTAAATTACCAGAATACCCTGGAGAAGACCGAGTCATCCAGAAAAATATTCCCTTGATATGTTTAGAGATTAGATAGAATGTAAGAGTCGTGTAAATGGCACATGATGACGGTACTGTGAATCATCATGCTTCATTAGAAACTCAGCATGACTTACTGTAATATAATGACGTTGATCAAGTGTCATTATATTATACTAATCCATGCTTCAGTTCCCAACACTACTTCAAAACATTCATATTTTAAACTCGAAGGTTTCAGAATTTAGAAACTAACACAGTTTCTTTTATGTTGCAGATATTACGGAGAGATAAATGATCTCAGATAAGAATAGTTGTGAAAATATCGCCAGAAATATGGAAGATATTTATAATAAAACATACGAGAATATCTTAGAATTTCTAATATCAATGGATAATGAAGAAGATTTGTCTGTGAAGGTTTAGAATAAGAAATAAGATGTTTGCTAACGATTTTAGCAGGCACAGAATCATTTGGATTCTTGGAAGGCAAACTTATTCTTTGTGATTTATCCACGGCTTTCTTCATAGTTTCGCATAATCCGCTTTTCGGTACTAAATTTTCTATCGAGCGTTCCTAACACTCCTTTCTTTATCATCAAACTTTTGGCCATTAAGATCATCTACAACATGCTGCTTCGTCAGCATTTTCAAAGTTAACTGATCTGGGTCATCGGTTATCAAACCGAGGTAGTTTCAGGAGAATTGTGTTTTTAGAATGATTAATTGCTGATGGTAATATTGTGGAATATAAAAGGTTTCCCAGTAACAATAAAGAGTACGCATATATATCGCGGTTATAATAAAGTTGTTTTGGATGAAAAGTCGGAGTTGACTTGCTGGAGCTGTGACAAAATTAGCTACTTTGGAAAGGTATTGCAAAACGATCTTCGGTAATAACAATGTCAAAGGAACAAGAACAGATACGTGTCAAACGTTTACTCAGTTTTCGAGGGTTTTTCAGGTGCATAACTATATGCATCAATCTTTTCTTCCATAGATGAAGTGCGGTTGGTTTATCCTCTCGATTGAGGTGTTTTTAAGAATCATGATAGATTTGAACGCTGATTGTAATCGTCGAGATACAATGAGGTTTAAGATGAAATCAAGTGGCAATCTTGAAGAAATGTTTAGTTTCATATGTTATAATCAATATTTTAATTCATTTTAATTGTCCAATGTCATTAGTCCACAGTCGATAGTCCACAGTAACAGTTCAATAATTCATATATAGTTTAATATATAATATACGAATTAATTAATGCGTGTCGTGACCCGTATATGTCTCAGACTCGATCACAACTCAAACTATATATATTATTGTAGAATCAACCTCAACCCTGTATAGAGAACTCGATCATTACTGCATATAGAGTGTCTATAGTGATTCCAAATAATATATATAGATGCGTCGATATGATATGTCAAAACATTGTATACGTGTCCCGATATTTAAAGTGCGTAAAATAATTACAAAAATTAAATGACGATAAATAAAAGTGCGATAATTAAATTGCGATAAATAAACTGGGATAAATAAAATGTAATCAGTTAGCTAGGAACAGTTAGCTGGAATAGTTAGCGTGGATTCTTAACAAAATTTTTCATAGTTAATTTGTTTGTTTCTAACATATTTTATTTTGTCATATGTTTTCTTCATATGCCGCTTGTTGGATTCTGGGAAGTCAAAATCAAAATATGAAATTGAATGAAAATGGTTATTCTGCGGTGAATGGATACGTATATCGGTGGTTGTAAGTAGGATAGTAAATGACTGTTGAATCAGCTTAGACGAATGTACAATGTAACTTATTAAGATGAAATCTAATTATTCCTTGGGTATTACCTACCCGTTAAAAAAAATTTTCACCATTAATATTTTGTACAAAAGAACTTTTAATTACAATCTTTATGAAAACATATATACATATATATATTCTTCAGATGAAATCATGAATTTAATGAGTTAATATGATATTAATCTCATTTGCTTTTCGGTTTGAGCTAGAATAAGAAATCTCTAAAACTTTTTGAAACCACATATTCTTCACAGAATATCAATGATGTAATGGATCAATACTTCATCGTTCATTATTGTTGGTACTCCTTGGTATCTATGGTGCGTATGATGTTGATGTTTGTGGGACAGATTATGATGTCGAGAGGTGTGATGCGGATGTTGTTTGTTAGTGGTGATGATGGTATTGTTGATGTTATTGATGGTGGTGCTGATTATGCTGCTGGCGCTGCTGCTGGTGTTTGCAACCTTTGCACCATGTTCTCCAAAGCCGTCACGCGAGCGCGAAGTTCGTTAACTTCTGCTAGTACACCGGGATGATTGGCGGTTGGAGCGAGCGAATGAACAAGATTTGTAATATGGGATAGTATATAATCGTGACGAGATACTCTAGAAATAAGAGAGAAAATGGTGTTTCGAATAGGTTCGCCGGTAAGTGCTTCAGGTTCATCGCCAAGAGGGCAATTTGGTGGATGGAGTGGATCACCTTCTTCTTGTCTCCAGTGATTTAGTATATTTCAAACCCATCCCCAATTCATCCAGAATAGATGATGGGAAATTGGTTGATCCATTCTGGTGACGCTGCTTTCGGAGCCCGAATGGAAATCCATATCAGCATAACTGTCGGAATCTAAAGAATTCGAACTAGATGCGGAATCCATCTTGTATAATGGGGAAAATGTATTTTTGGTATGGAATAGATTATAGGAGTTAGATTTGGTACTCTTCAATACATAATTTACATATGTATATATAATACCAAAATCCCGTAAATTACGGAGAATCTTTGAAAAGATATCAGTCAAAGTTCGTAATAACAGATATGCTAAGATAAGAATTCGTCTATACACTATCAATGCAGTAAATGCAGTAAAACGTGTCTAGACTTATGAATGATAAGCAGGTAATTTCCTAAGGATGATAAGCAGATGATTTCTGACTTGAAATGATAAGCA
Source organism: Rutidosis leptorrhynchoides (assembly GCF_046630445.1). NCBI lineage: Eukaryota > Viridiplantae > Streptophyta > Magnoliopsida > Asterales > Asteraceae > Rutidosis > Rutidosis leptorrhynchoides. The sequence goes on along the minus strand of NC_092339.1, from coordinate 75,406,785 downwards.
AAACTTTTGACATGTAGACACGGTCGAAGTCCAGACTCATTAACGCATCCTAACAACTACTAGTTAGACACACTAATGCAAGACCTGGTTCGCTACGACCACCGCTCTGATACCAACTGAAAGGACCCGTCCTAATCCACCTGGACGAAGTCATCAACATTTGGTCCCATTGCGATGATCGGCTCCAAGTAATGTCCTTATATTGAGCAAATGCACATCGGAAGACTTAATTCATACCTGAGAATAAACATGCTTTAAAGTGTCAACCAAAAGGTTGGTGAGTTCATAGGTTTATCATAACAATCATTTCAATATGTTAATAGACCACAAGATTTCATAATCATAAACATAATACACTCGCAAGTGTATGTAAAGCATTCTAAGTGGTTGAGCACTTGGTAGCCATACTTAACATTTAATCAACGTCGCATATTCCCTTTATTATGAAATCTCACTACACCGTACCAAGTGTAGTCACCAAAACGAAGTACTGTGCAACCGTTGAATACTGGTCGTCCAGTCCGGTTGGGGTTGTCAGGCCCAATAGATCTATCAACAGGATTCGCGTTTACAATACCCATGTAAATAGTAGTTACCAAGCTACAGGGAAATATGCCAGTGGTACAACTCAACGCAGAATATATTTTTAAGTACTTGTGTCTATTTTGTAAACATTTATAAAAGCAGCGCATGTATTCTCATCCCAAAAATATATATTGCAAAAGCAATTAAAAATGGAGCAAATGAAACTCACCTTTGCCTTGAAGGTATTTAATTCGACTTGGTCTCTGATAGATATCACGAACCTAACCATATATATAATATATCAACATATTTTCTTTTTAAGTAATCGTTACATATATATATACTTTTAATACTTTTAATATTTTCTTAGTCCGTAGTTAGCAGTCTGATGTTAGTGGTCCACAATTAGTTTCTTAAATAAAATAAATAAAGACCCCATCGTATTCGTATTGATCAGAATTAATCTCGACCCATGGTACCATGTTGTCAAATGACGTGTTGCGTACATAAAGTACCGTGTTGTCAAATGACGTGTTGCGTACAATCATGAGGTCTTATGATTAATCTTCTCGTGTTGTTTACGGGTGGTCCTGAAATATATAAAATCAGATCATAAGTAATTATATATAAAATATCATATTAATTAGAAAAGATATGATTAATTTACTTTTTCTCCAAATATTTTCGTAGCTAAACTAGCTTCGGATACCCAATCTTGTTTTAGTCGTAGTTTCTTCATTACAACTCCGTTTTTGTTGGTTCAACTTGCCACTTCCTTGGATCGAGTCAAATTTTAAGAATATGAATTGAAAATACCTTAGTTTGTATTCGAAATCATAGGTTATAGGTCAAACTTTGGTGAAACTTATGAAAGTGATCATTTTCCATCTTAAAAACAACATTTAATGATCATTTTTCTAAAAATACTTACACTTTGAGTTAAACCATGAAATTTTTATGTGTTAACATATTCATAAGAAATATCATTTTTCCAGAACATGAACTTCCAATTCAAAGTTTAAGATGGTTTTTAATTATCCAACCCAAAACAGCCCTCGGTTGCACTCCGACGACGTAGATTCAGTTTTTAAGATGTTCTTTGTAAAACCAAGTTATATCTTGTTAGGTTAGCATATCATTATGATATATTACAGGTCTTGAAGTTTTTTAAAAGTCAAGTTAGAAGGATCTATTTAGTTTGCGAACAAGTTTGAAATCATTCAAACTATGTTCTTGTTGTTAAAATTTTATACCACAAAATAAGATAGCTATATGAATATGAATTGAATAAGATTATGAACAAGGTTACTACCTCAAGTTACTTGGACAAAGTTATTGCAAAAGATAAGAAATAATCTTGGAATCAAAGAGTGGTGGAGTTAGATCAAAAGGTTGGAAGTAAACTTCTTCAAATGGGTGGTTATTTTGATATGTTCTTGAAAGAGTTTTCTTATGGTGTTTAAGGCTTGTAATTGAAGCTAAATGATGGGGAAAATGCTTGGAGATGATCAAGTATGAAGTTAGGAGTATTTTGAGAGAGAAATGAGGGTGTAGGTATGAGAAAATGGAGTGAAGAAATGGTGTTCATTTATAAAAACGTTTTTAGTTTATAAAGAAAGAAAAGGATTCCTAATTTTGTTTTCTTACTAATAATTTATACTACTTGACAAATCCTAGTTACCTCATATCTAGGGCAGTAATAATGTTGATTAGGATGTTGATTTGATGTGTATATACCAATAGTAAATACGTATAGAAGCTGGGTATGATACGGGTACATATACCCTAGATATACGTATAGAAATCTTGAGGAAACGGAACGAGAATTCAAATATAGCTATCTTTTGTGAATATACTTATATTGTTTTATGTATTTAAGTCCTTAAAAAGTGATTAAATACATTATATATACGATACATGTATAAGCATTATAGATTATAAGTATATATATCAAAGAATGTTACGTATAGTTATCGTTTTGAAAACTTAAGTTAGTAGTTTCAAAATATACTTATAACTCATTGTCATTAGTACACAATGAGATGTTAAACCATCCTTAGATCATGTTAAATATATATAAATACATATATATACACAAACGTATAATTATCGTATGTTATATAGTTCGTGATATCATCGGTCATATTGGACGGTCAAACGTTGTGTAAAACTCTTTTCAAAAACACAAGTCTCAACAATTTGGATTGCTTAACATATTGGTATGGTTTAATTTATGTAAATATTAATCTCATAAGTATAATTTGGTCGGAAAATTTTGGGTCATTACAGTCTACGCCAACAGTTATATGTATATATATAACGTCTATCTTCTGGACTTAATTTGAATGTGAAGTTTCTGAAAAACACTCCGAACTACGAATTGGTTCTCCGAAAATGGAAAAAAAAAATGCTGATGAAGTAGCAAAAACTATAAACGACTTTAAACGGTAAAAGCTGGATGATAATGATGAAGTGTGCTGGCAAAGCGCAGAAAAAGAGAAGTTTTGGAACTGGAAAACAGATTGAGCAAAGTAGGAAGGAGGCTGTGGACAAATTACATAGACTGAACCTGACTTCAAAGTATCCAAATGATTCAGTACCTGCTGAAGTCATTAACGAATACCTTGCTCCTGACTCTAAACCCCTGCGGACAATATTCTTCATCATCCTCTGATATTAGAAATTCTAAAATATCATCATATCTTTCATTATAAATATCCTCCATATTTCTGAAGATATTTTCTTAATTTTTCTTATTTGAAATCATTTACCTCTTCGCGCTATCTGTATTACATCATAAAAGAAACTATTTTAGTTTCTAAATTCTGAAACATTCAAGTTTAAAATAGGAATATTTTGAAGTAATGTTGGGAACTGAAGCATGAATTAGTATAATATAATGACACTTGATCAATGTGATTATATTACAGTAAGTCATGCTGAGTTTCTAAATGGAACGTGATGATTCACAGATCATAACATCATCATGTGCCATGTTATACGACTCTTGTATTCTATTTAACCTCTAAAATATCAAGAAAATATTTCTTGATGATTCGGCCTTTTCCAAGGTATTCTAGTAATTTGACAAGTCAAGATCGTGCCATCACAATTTCCTTCCTAGAACATTAACAATATTCATTTCGAAATTCATATATGTGAATTCTGGACCATTACAAGCGGTGCTTAATCGCAAGAAGAAGAAACGAAAGGACAAAACTCCGAAATAGAAATTGGGGTATAAATTGCAGCAAATAAATGAGAGCATTAACTGTGAATGATAATGATTATAGAAGACAGAAGCAGAGACTTTGAAATATAAGGGAACATATAAATCCCAACGACAAACCAGAAATTATAAACCATATATATCGATGCATATAGCAATATAAAGACACGGGAGAACTAGAAACACTATAAACCCAAGAGTATAGTAGAAGTAAATAGATTCTTCCGGCGGTAGATGAAAAAGAAGAATGACCGATATGAAAGTTAGAAGTATATCGAGAATCAGAACTGGATAGAGCATATTGATGAATACTTTAAAATATGAGTTGAGGGGGAAAGAATAGAAGGTGATGAAACATGACTAGGAACTTAGAAATCAACAGATTTAACTCACACAATGGCGGAATAAGTGAATCAAACCCTCTAGTGAATAGGTTAAGTTTTTTTTTTTTTGATTAATTTAGTCAAACCACAACTAAATCAAGTGTGATTAGATCAACACCTAGAGCTATTATTCACCACCTGGGTGATTTAGACTGAGAGAGAATCGGAGAAGCTCACTAGATCTGAGTGTGTGTAACAAATGAGAGGCTTAACCTAAAATGAAGAATATAAGACTTTATATACCCATGTTGTTGACTCACCCATACGATTCATTCATCACACGTACGAGTTGGCTTCATCAGCCGTACGGGTGATCACTCACTCGTGTCTTCTCATTTAGGTTGTAATTGTGACTTAGCTCAGCATCAACCGTGCGTATAAGCCTGTTAGCCGTACTAGTGAGGCTTCACTCGTACGTCTGACTAAGTCTAACATAGTCAAATATCTAAATCTCGTTCCTGCAGTTCCTGTAACCACATACAAACACGAATAGGATAATAACGAGCAATCATGGTGGCCTGTAAACTGTTGTACCTGCAATGGACGTGGGTAGATGTCTAGGGACTTGCATAAAATGCATCAACAGAAGGTGTGAGTTGTAAGAAAACGAAGGAGGTGAATTTATAAGAAAATCTCTGACAGAACAATTAAAATGGACGATCGCATTTAAAGCGGATCCTAATTCCCTTGATTACCGGAGAGTCAAATCTTATTAAGAAGATTTTCTTCAAATCCCTTGAAATCTGGGAATCTATCATATCTACGTCAAATGATAAGATGAATCTACACTTACTCATTTCACTCTTCTATGTTAGCTTCATTCGTACTCTTCATATAAATGGATTGTTTATCCAAATTAATCGCTGATGATAAAACTCTAATTTTCAGCCCGTATGCATCATGAAAACATACTTATTATCATTCACGACCTTTCCACTCAAATTTCAGGACGAAATTTCTTTAACGGGTAGGTACGGTGACAACCCGAAAATTTTCAACCAAATTTAAACTTTAATCTTTATATGTTTCCAACACGATAAGCAATATTTGTTAAGTTAAATTGCAAGAATTTTAAACTATGTTCATACATTCATTCAACCTCGACCAAGTTCCAACGATTCACGAACCATTAAACGAATATGATTATATATGTATATGTGTATATATATTATAACTTGAAACGTAAACAAAATATTAGATTAAATACTTTATATGATTGTATCTGTTTCAAAATGTTTATCAATGGAATTAGAAGATAAGATCAAATGATTGAATTATCAGATATATTGAATTATGATTACTAGTCTCTGTTGAAAGGCCCACGTTGATTTGAGAAATCTTTCCATTTTAACAATATTCGGAAAATGGTAAAGTGATTTATAAATAAGAACAAATTGTCAATCATTGAGAACTAGACAAAGGATAGTGGAAGATTGAATCTCATAAAGACTCGATTGATCTATTTAGTTTCAAACGTACAAAAACGTTTTCAGTTTAAAAAGAACTTTATTATTAAAACGTATATAACTTTTATAAGTATCTAGAACCACGTTTGACAACTCATTACTTAACTAGTATATGATAAAGATAACGATATTTATATTCTATTTTATTAAATATATATAACGATTTAAATTAATATTATATATATTTATACGCGTATTATACGTACATAGTTTTATACTTTTACTATACTTAAACTTTACCTTTACTTTATTTTTACTTTACTTTAACTTTAATAGTTCACTTAAATAATTCATACTTTAATTTTTCACTTGAATAATTCATACTTTAATAATTCACTTTAATAATTCATACTTTAATAATTCACTTTAATAATTCATACTTTAATAATTCACTTTAATAATTCAAAAATCTATTATAAATAGAATTCAATAGGTTTCATTATTTCATAGAAACTTAAAAATATTTTTCTCTAAACTCTCTCAATCGATTTACATATATATAATTACTCCATATTATTTCAAGATATTATTAGTATACATAAAATATTACGACGGAGTTGAAAGGACCCGTTCATATACATTATAAACGATTCACAATAGTTGATTACATCGCGAGGTATTTGACCTCTATATGATACATTTTACAAACATTGCATTCATTTTTAAAAGACAAACTTTCTTTACAACGAAAGTTGACGGCATGCACACCATTTCATAATACATCCAACTATAATTGGCTTTATAATAATCTTGATGAACTCAATGACTCGAATGCAACGTCTTTCAAAATATGTCATGAATGACTCCAAGTAATATCCTTAAAATGAGCTAATGCACAGCGGGAGATTTCTTTAATACCTGAGAATAAACATGCTTTAAAGTGTCAACCAAAAGGTTGGTGAGTTCATAGGTTTATCATAACAATCATTTCAATATATTAATAGACCACAAGATTTCCGTTTATAAATATATGTACACTCGCAAGTGTATAAAAGTATTCTATAAGTTGTAGGTACCCGGTAACAAGCCTTAATGTTCATGTTTTACCCTCTGAAGTACACCAGATCAGGTGTGTTTAAAATAACCTCGAAGTACTAAAGCATCCCATAGTCAGGATGGGGTTTGTCAGGCCCAATAGATCTATCTTTAGGATTCGCGCCTACCGTACATAGACAAGTATTTTAATGTTACCAAGCTAAGGGTATATTTCTGGTTTAAACCCTCGTAGAATTAGTTTTAGTACTTGTGCCTATTTCGTAAAACATTTATAAAAACAGCGCATGTATTCTCAGTCCCAAAAATATATATAAAAGGAAGCAAATGAAACTCACAATACTGTATTTCGTAGTAAAAATACATATAACGTCATTTAATAAGTGCAAGGTTGGCCTCGGATTCACGAACGTATCAATATTGAGATTCAATATTGCAGGAAAGTACGTAGACGCAACGGAGATGATAAACACTAGATTGACCTCACGAGCATACCCATAAACCATACCCATCACCTCCATAGCTATAACCCATAATTTCCTTAGCTTCGACTCATTCAAAAAAACTATTTTGAAATCACTCGGACAGCACTCCGTCATAATATTTTATGTATACTAATAATATCTTGAAATAATACAGAGCAAATATATATATATATATATATATATATATATATATATATATATATATATATATATATATATATATATATATAAATCAATTGAGAGAGTTTAGAGAAATATATTTTCAAGTTTCTATGAAATAATGAAACCTATTGAATTCTATTTATAATAGATTTTTGAATTAAAAAGTGAATTATTAAAGTATGAATTATTAAAGTGAATTATTAAAGTATGAATTATTAAAGTGAATTATTAAAGTATGAATTATTAAAGTGAATTATTAAAGTATGAATTATTAAAGTGAATTATTAAAGTATGAATTATTAAAGTGAATTATTAAAGTTAAAGTAAAGTAAAAGTAAAGTAAAGGTAAAGTTAAAGTATAGTAAAAGTATAAAAAACTATGTATGTATAATACACGTATAAATATATAAAATATTAATTTAAATCGTTATATATATTTAATGAAATAAAATATAAATATCGTTATATTTATTATACTGGTTAAGTAATGAGTTGTCAAAAATGATTCTAGATATTTATAAAAGTTTTATACGTTTTAATAATAAAGTTCTTTTTAAACTGAAAACGTCTTTGTACGTTTGAAAATAGATTAATAGAATATTATGGAAACCAATTCTCCACTAACTTTTGTCTAACTTTCGTAAATGACACTTTTTGTTTTTATTTATAAATAGCTTTACAAATTATTCTGAATATCGTTAAGAGGAATAGATTTTCTCAAATCATAGTGGACCTCTCCATAGAGACTTGTAATCATAATTCAATGTTTCTGATAATTCAATCATTTAATATATTTTTTTTTCATCGAAAATCATATTGAAACAAATACGTTCGTGTAAAGTATTATACGTTTAATACTTTATTAATATTCTCAAGTTATAATATATATATACATATACATATCTATTTATATATAACGGTTCGTGAATCGTCAGAATTTGGTCGAGGTTATAATGAATGTATGAACACAGTTTAAAATTCTTGAGATTTAACTTAACAAACTTTGCTTATCGTGTCAGAATAATATAAAGATTAAAATTTAAATTTGGTCGCAAATTTTCGGGTAGTCACAGTACCTACCCGTTAAAGAAATTTCGTCCCCGAAATTTGATTGAGGTCGTCATGACTAACAATGAGAATGTTATTATAACGATTATAGAGTTTTATCATGTTCAAGAAGAATGGATAAAATAATTCGATTACTCGAAGCGCGTGAGTGAAGTTATCGTAAATGAATGAAATAAGATAATAGTGATTCGTCGTATCTTTTGACGTCATCACGATTGATCTCCGAAAAGAAAATCTTTGTAATCTATATTGGATTTGATTATTCAGCGATTAAGGAAATTATGATCCTCTTCGAATTAATGCGATAATCCATTTTGATTTCTCTGTCGGATATTTCACTATAAATCCACCTCATTTGTTTTCTTACAACTGACACCTTCTCAACTCATATTTTAAAGTATTTGTCAATATGCTTCATCCAGCGCTGATTCTTGATATACTCCTCACTTTCATATCTGTCGCTCTTCTTTTTCATCTGCCTCCGGAAGAATCTATTTACTTCTACTATACTCTTGGTTTTATAGTGTTTTTAGTTCTCCCGTGTCTTTATATTGCTATATGCATTGATATATACGGTTAGTGATTTCTGGGTTGTTGTTGGGTTTTATATCTTCCCTTATATTTCAAAGTCCTTGCTTCTTCTATAATCATTGTCATCCACAGTTAATGCTCTCTTCTATTTGCTATGATTTATACTCCCATTTCTAGTTCGGAGCTTTGTCCTTTCGTTTCTTCTTCTTGCGATTAAGCACCACTTGTAATGGTCCAGAATTCGCAGATATAAATTTCGGAATGAACATTGTTAATGTTCTAGGAAGGAAATTGTAATGACACGATCTGGACTTGTCAAATTACCAGAATACCTCGGAAAAGGACGAATCATCAAGAAATATTTTCTTGATATTTCGAGATCAAAGAGAATACAAGAGTCGTGTAACATAGCACATGATGACGTTATGATCTGTGAATCATCATGTTCCATTTAGAAACTCAGCATGAATTACTGTAATATAATCACGTTGATCAAGTGTCATTATATTATACTAACTCATGCTTCAGCTCCCAACACTTCTTCAAGAATATTCCTATTTTAAACTCGAATGTTTCAGAATTTAGAAACTAAAATAGTTTCTTTTATGATATAATACAGATAGCGCGAAGAGGTAAATGATTTCAGATAAGAATAATTATAAAAATATCTTCAGAAGTATGGATGATATTTATAATGAAAGATACGATGATATCTTAGAATGTCTAATATCAGATGATGATGAAGGATATTGTCTGCAGGGGTTTAGAGTCAGGAGCAAGGTATTCGTTAATGACTTCAGCAAGTACTGAATCATTTAGATTCTTTGAAGGCAGGTTCAGCCTTTGTGATTTGTCCACAGCCTCCTTCATACTTTGCTCAATCCGTTTTCCAGTTCTAAAGCTTCTCTTTTTCTGAGCTTTGCCAATATACTATCCTTTATCATCCAACTTTTTACTGTTAAGGTCGTTTACAGTTTTTGCTGCTTCATCAGCATTTTTCAAAATTTCGAGAACTGGTTCGCAGTTTAGGGTGTTTTTCAGAAATTTCTCATTCAAAGAATGTAAGTCTTCGAGGTAGACGTTGTGTGTATATGTAATTGTTGATGTAGACATGCTGCGAGGTTTCAAAATACTGATTGCTGATTCTCAATAATTGGTATGGCAATTCTTGTTATAAGGTACGAATGAGTATATGATAGGGTTTCGATAATTATAATGATTTTTTTTTGGAAAGTCAAAGATCAATGAAGTTGTTGGTAAGTTTATTGCTAATGTGGTGAATATAAACGATTCCCCGGTAATGTTGGCGAAAGGGCAACGTATCTATCGAGGTTATAATAAGACTGTTTTGATTGAGAAGTCGAAGATGACTTGCTGGAGCTGTGACAAAACTGTCTATTTTGAAACGGAATTGAAAAGTTATTTTAGCTAGTAAATGCCAAAGGGTCTAACACGGATACGTGTCGAACTATGACTTGGGTTTTGAGAGTTTTTCAGGTGTATAACTGTGGGTAACATGTGGTTGGATCATCATCTCGATTGTTCCTTAGTTGAAGTGTCTTCAGGAATTTCGAAGGGTTTGAGCACATATTGTGATCGTTAATACATATGATGTTCTAACACAGTTTTGAAGTCAAAGTATAGCTTTGAAAGATATAGGAATCTAAGAGTGATGATATTGGTTATATTTCGAATTGAATTATGCGATTTCAAAATCAGAATATGTAATTGAATTTGAATGAGTATGATTGTTTTGATTTATATGAAAGAATGGATATTGTTGTGAAAGTAGGGAGTATAGTTGATGATTGCTGAATCAGTTTCGAAAAATGTAATATATTAATTGTGAATTTATATATCTCTCGGGTATTACCTACCCGTTAAAAAAATTTCACAATTAATATTTTGTACAAAAGAAGTTTATTACGGTCTTTATGAAAATATATGTGTATATTTTCTTTAGATGTAATATAGATTTAATGAGTTAATATTAAATTAAACTCATTTGTTTTATGGTTGGAACTAGAATTGAGTAATCCCTAAAACTTTATAAATTGCATAAGTATTTCTTCAATAATATTGAAATTATGAATCATTACTTTGTTATTTGTTGGTTTTCGTGAAATTCTTGTGAACTTCGCAAGGTACGAATGATGTTATTTGAAAAGTTTCGAGTACATCGATGATGAAAGTGTAAAATCAAACATATATTCGAATAATACACTTGATTTATTATGAATTGGATTTTTTATTGAATTGAGACAGAGATTGTAATTAACGATGGTTAAGTTACGGACGGAGGACGTACATCATTGCATATTTGTAATATGAATTAACTGAGTAGTTAAGATTCACACATAATAGCTTAGTACGGAAAGATTTATTATGGTTTAAAAATTTATACATATAAAATATACATATAAATCTTTCGATTGGAAATGAGTTAATACTTCATAACTCGTTGATACAATATATTTGTTGTTGATTCGTAATGATGTCCACAATGATTCTTGAACTGACAGAGTTTGTGATGTTACATGTGCTGTTGATTCTGACGATACTGACGGCACTGACTGTGTTGATGATGCTACGGTCCTGTTGATGCTGTTGGTAAAACAATTCTAGCTTGTAAATCGTACACCATTTTCGATCAAAGTTTCTACTCTACCATCTCCGTTCACTCATCCGATTTACAGTCAGAATTAAATAATCTCTAAGATTTTGGAGATTACATAACTGCCGCAGAGATATCTCTTCAATGAAGTTTATGAATTAATACTTCATCGTTTGTTGTTGTTGATATTCCTGGATATTTACAGGGTGTATGACGTTGATGTTTGAGATACATATTGTGATGTTGCGGTGTGGGATGTGGATGTTGTTGGTGGTGGTGGTGATGGTACTGTTGGTGTTGCTGATGGTGGTACTGTTTATGCTGCTGGTGCTGCTGATGGTGTTTGTAACCTTTGCACCATATTCTCCAAAGCCACTACCCGAGAGCGAAGCTCGTTGACTTCTTCTATTACACCGGGGTGATTGTCGGTTCGGACGAGCGGATAAATAAAATCTAGAATTTGGTGTAGTATGTAATCGTGACGAGATACTCTAGAAATAAGAGAGAAAATGGTGTTTCGGATAGGTTCGTCGGTAAGTGCTTCAGGTTCTTCGCCAAGAGGGCAATGTGGTGGATGGAAGGGATCACCTTCTTCTTTTCTCCAATGATTAAGGAGGCTACGAACCCATCCCCAATTCATCTAGAATAGATGATGACTAATTGGTTGATCCATTCCGGTCACACTGCTTTCGGAACTTGAGTGGGATTCCATTTCGGAATCCGAGGGACTTGAACTAATGACGAATTCCATTTCGTACGATTGAATAAAGAATTTTTCGATATGAAATGATTTTCCGGCTATCGGGTGGTATTCTAATTATATAGAGCAAAAGGTTTCGTAGATTACGGAGGAATTTACGGAATATGTCAGCCAAAGTTTACAGTAACAGATACGCTAAGATATGAATTAGCAGATACGCTAAGATATGAATTTTGTCTATACACAATTCATGCAATCAATGCAATAAGATGTGTCTAGACTAAGAATGATAAGCAGGTAATTTCCGACAAGAATGATGAGCAAAACTTTTGAAATGCAGACACGGTCGAAGTCCAGACTCACTAATGCATCCTAACGACTATCAGTTAGACACACTAATGCAGACCTGGTTCGCTAAGACCACCGCTCTGATACCAACTGAAAGGACCCGTTCATATACATTATAAACGATTCACAATAGTTGATTACATCGCGAGGTATTTGACCTCTATATGATACATTTTACAAACATTGCATTCGTTTTTAAAAGATAAACTTTCTTTACAACGAAAGTTGATGGCATGCACACCATTTCATAATACATCCAACTATAATTGGCTTTATAATAATCTTGATGAATTCAATGACTCGAATGCAACGTCTTTCAAAATATGTCATGAATGACTCCAAGTAATATTCTTAAAATGAGCTAATGCACAGCGGAAGATTTCTTTAATACCTGAGAATAAACATGCTTTAAAGTGTCAACCAAAAGGTTGGTGAGTTCATAGGTTTATCATAACAATCATTTCAATATATTAATAGACCACAAGATTTCCGTTTATAAATATATGTACACTCGCAAGTGTATAAAAGTATTCTATAAGTTGTAGGTACCCGGTAACAAGCCTTAATGTTCATGTTTTACCCTCTGAAGTACACCAGATCAGGTGTGTTTAAAATAACCTCGAAGTACTAAAGCATCCCATAGTCAGGATGGGGTTTGTCAGGCCCAATAGATCTATCTTTAGGATTCACGCCTACCGTACATAGACAAGTAGTTTAATGTTACCAAGCTAAGGGTATATTTCTGGTTTAAACCCTCGTAGAATTAGTTTTAGTACTTGTGCCTATTTCGTAAAACATTTATAAAAACAGCGCATGTATTCTCAGTCCCAAAAATATATATAAAAGGAAGCAAATTAAACTCACAATACTGTATTTCGTAGTAAAAATACATATAACGTCATTTAATAAGTGCAAGGTTGGCCTCGGATTCACGAACGTATCAATATTGAGATTCAATATTGCAGGAAAGTACGTAGACGCAACGGAGATGATAAACACTAGATTGACCTCACGAGCATACCCATAAACCATACCCATCACCTCCATAGCTATAACCCATAATTTCCTTAGCTTCGACTCATTCAAAAAAACTATTTTGAAATCACTCGGACAGCACTCCGTCGTAATATTTTATGTATACTAATAATATCTTGAAATAATACAGAGCAAATATATATATATATATATATATATATATATATATATATATATATATATATATATATATAAATCAATTGAGAGAGTTTAGAGAAATATATTTTCAAGTTTCTATGAAATAATAAAACCTATTGAATTCTATTTATAATAGATTTTTGAATTATAAAAGTGAATTATTAAAGTATGAATTATTAAAGTGAATTATTAAAGTATGAATTATTAAAGTGAATTATTAAAGTATGAATTATTTAAGTGAATTATTAAAGTATGAATTATTAAAGTGAATTATTAAAGTATGAATTATTAAAGTGAATTATTAAAGTTAAAGTAAAGTAAAAATAAAGTAAAGGTAAAGTTAAAGTATAGTAAAAGTATAAAAAACTATGTATGTATAATACACGTATAAATATATATAATATTAATTTAAATCATTATATATATTTAATGAAATAAAATATAAATATCGTTATATTTATTATACTGGTTAAGTAATGAGTTGTCAAAAGTGATTCTAGATATTTATAAAAGTTATATACGTTTTAATAATAAAGTTCTTTTTAAACTGAAAACGTCTTTGTACGGTTGAAAATAGATTAATAGAATATTATGAAAATCAATTCTCCACTAACTTTTGTCTAACTTTCGTAAATGACACTTTTTGTTTTTATTTATAAATAGCTTTACAAATTATTCTGAATATCGTTAAGAGGAATAGATTTTCTCAAATCATAGTGGACCTCTCAACAGAGACTTGTAATCATAATTCAATGTTTCTGATAATTCAATCATTTAATATATATTTTTTTCGTCGAAAATCATATTGAAACAAATACGTTCGTGTAAAGTATTATACGTTTAATACTTTATTAATATTCTCAAGTTATAATATATATATATATATATATATATATATATATATATATATATATATATATATATATATATACATATACATATCTATTTATATATAACGGTTCGTGAATCGTCAGAATTTGGTCGAGGTTATAATGAATGTATGAACACAGTTTAAAATTCTTGAGATTTAACTTAACAAACTTTGCTTATCGTGTCGGAATAATATAAAGATTAAAATTTAAATTTGGTCGAAAATTTCCGGGTCGTCACAGGAGTGCTGTCCGAGTGATTTCGAAATTGTTTTTCGAAGTAGGATAGGATTAAGGAAATTATGGGTTATAGCTATGGAGGTGATTGAGTATAGTTCATGGGTATGCTCGTGAGGTCAATATAGTGTTTATCATTTCTGTTGTGTCTACGTACCTTTCCTGCAATATTGAATCTCAATATTGATACGTGAGTACTCATAATTTAACTTTTACATACTAATAGTGTATCCCTGACTAGTGCTCGAGTATTTAGGATTATGCATGCTTGTACTTTTGATATTGCCCTTAGACAGGTTAGGTTGAATATTGAGTTAGTTACACTTGCGGTTGAGATAAGGTATAAGATATGCATGTCCTTGGAAAGCTAGCGAAAAATTAAGAACTTTTCCTTTAGATATCGAATGGTTTCGATGAACGGATTAGAAGTTATAATCAATTGAATTTTCGATATTTTTATTAAAAATGATTATTATTATCGTCGTTTTTATCGTCGTTCTAGTTTTATCTTATTATTATCATTATTATTATCTTTATCAATAAAAGGGATTTATCATTAAAAATTGTTATTTTTTTTTATTATTACTATCGTTATTATCGTTAAAGTTATAATTAGTATTATTATTATTATTATCCAATTATTATTATTATTATTATTATTAGTATTATTATTATTATTATTATTATCATTATTAATATATATATATATCATTATTTAAAAATGGTTATTGTTATTGTTATTATTATTATTACTATTACTATATTATCATTAAGATAATTATTAGTATTATCGTTAATAATGTTATAGTAACTATCATTATTAATATTAGTGTAATTAAAACAAATATTTGTAACACCTAATTATTTTGATTACTATTATTATCATTATTATGAACACGATATAAAAGACGATTAAAAGCTATTAAACGAAACAATTAGGAAATAATGAGTAAGAGTATCATGATGAAATTAAAATATTATAAGATATTGATTTAGATAAAATTATCGTTCTTATTATTTTTATCATTACTATTATTATTAAAAGTATCGTTAGTATTAAAACTATCATTTTAACAAAAATTATCATTTTAATAGAAATGTCATTGTTACTATAAAATATTATTATTATTATTATTTTAAATAGAATTATTATTTTAAAGATAATATTAAAAATTATCGTAAATATTAAAGTTATCATAATTAGAATTATCGTTTTATCATAATGTCATCTTAGTAATTATAAATATTGATAGTTTTATAATAATAATTATTATTACAAAATAATCCAACTTTTACTTACTATCATTATAGATATTATTTTATCAAATAAATATGTGATACAAACATATTTTACTACGTGTAATAACTTACTTTAATAATACCTATCATATTATCTTTATGATATTAATGAACCCTATAAATTTTATTACTTACTATATATAAAAGTATATTTTATTATATAAATTTAATATAAAATTTTATTTATTAATAAATAAATTATATTATTTACTCTAATAAATCTTTTAAAAATATTTAAAAATATAAAATGACGATATTTAAACTATATATTAATCATGTATAGATTTTTGGAAATTATTTTGAGTCAAATTTACTTTTGTTGACTTTTGCATATTAGTCTCGAGCATTAGGATTGTGGTACACTATGACTTGACCTAATTTGTTAGACAAATATTGACCAACACATAATTATATATAATTAATTTAGGTTCGTGAATCCGAGGCCAACCTTGCACTTGTTCAATGACGTTATATGTATTTTTACTACGTAATACAGTATGGTGAGTTTCATTTGCCTTTTTACCCTTTATATTTTTGGGACTGAGAATACATGCGCTTTTATAAATGTTTGACGAAATAGACACAAGTAATCGAAACTACATTCTATGGTTGAATTATCGATATCGAATATGCCCCTTTTTATTAAAGTCTGGTAATCTAAGAATTAGGGAACAGACACCCTAATTGACGCGAATCCTAAAGATAGATCTACTGGGCCTAACAAACCCCATCCAAAGTACCGGATGCTTTAGTACTTCGAAATTTATATCATGTCCGAAGGAGGATCCCGGAATGATAGGGGATATTCTTATATGTATCTAGTTAATGTCGGTTACCAGGTGTTCACCATATGAATGATTATTTTTGTCTCTATGCATGGGACGTATATTTATGAGAACTGGAAATGAAATTCTTGTGGTCTATTAAAATGATGGAAATAAATGATTATGATAAACTAATGAACTCACCAACCTTTTGGTTGACACTTTAAAGCATGTTTATTCTCAGGTGTTAAAGAAATCTTCCGCTGTGCATTTGCTCATTTTAAAGATATTACTTGGAGTCTTTCATAGCATATTTCGAAGAACGTTGCATTCGAGTCATTGAGTTCATCATAGATTATTATTAAATCAATTTATAGTTGGATAGTGGATATTATGAAATGGTATGCATGCCTGTCGATTTTCGATGTAAAGAAAGTTTGTCTTTTAAAAACGAATGCAATGTTTGTAAAATGTATCATATAGAGGTCAAATACCTCGCAATGTAATCAACTATTGTGAATCGTTTATAATGTATATGAACGGGTCCTTTCAAAATTATCCAGCAAGTAGAAGCTACCTAACGCAGCACTTTGTGAACCTAGGATTCGGTTTTTAAAATGAATATCAGGGAAAGTGCCGCAACATTCAATCAAACATAAAGTTTACCTAATACATAAAAAAATGGCACAATCCCTTTTTCTAATTCCTTTTAGTCGGCCATGAAAGGGAGTCCAAACACTTGCACAGTTCAATTAACTTACGTGTTGTATTGTGTTTTGGAATTTTCCATGACAAGAGCTTTAGAGAAAAAAAAATTCAATGTTTCCCCACTAGCCTAAAGTGAGGTTACATGTTGGCCACCTTCACTATATTTTTACTATTATCTTTCGTTCATAGAATCATAAAGCATGGGTAGCAATAAACCGTAATATCATTTTAAGAATTACGCGAATCGTGTACTGAAGCAAACGAAACATGCAGATTTGAAGCTTGAATGAAACAAAATAAATGTAACTACAGTTACAGTTTTCGAAGGTGTATGTGGGTTGTTGTTGTGGTTTTAATGGTTGTGGTGGGTATGAAGTAAAAACCGAATGCAACAGTAGCAGGGAGCTGTTGTTCGAGTAGGTAGACATGAATGATTTAGTTGTTGTTTTTCGATGGGTTCTTGAGCAATAAATAGCAGCGAGCAAGATGGTTTGGTGAGGGTGATATTGAATTGATGCTTTTCATTAGTGAGTAAAGGTTGTTGGTTCTTATTTGGACGGTTCAAATGGAAATATATATGTAATAAAACTAGTAGCAGAGAAAAGGAAATAGCATGTAGTGACAAGTAGTAATTGTATATAGTCAGTTATGTGATGTGCATGTGTGTGCGTTTTTGTTCGGACAAGAAACAGATATATAAATAAAAAAAAATTATACCCCACTTGCTTATTGAAATCACGATGAGAAAAGATGAGGTAGAGATATTTGATGATATAAAATATTGTGGTTGAGTCTTAGATGAAGATAAGATAGTGGGGAGAAGGTAAAAAGCATTCAATGATGTATGTGATATATAACGTGTATGCATTCATAGATGTAAGTGTGAGTTTGTATGTTTGTGTCAAAAAGTCACCAAAGTATATATCAATTATTTCCATATGCCAAAGATCAAAGTGATATGTATAGTCTTTTGATTTTGGATTGTAAGAGACAGAGTCAAAAGTTTAGTACGGTTTTGATTGCGATGTTAAACAACTCTCGTGATTATATATATGTTATCATCTGGTATTAATATAAACATATTAATAATAAAATTGTTTAATAATAATAATAATAATTAATAATATATACATTACAACTATATTATAATTTTTAATTTTTGTTATTATAGTATTTATACTATATTAATAATAATAATACTAATATTGATATAAATATTACTAATAATGGAAGTAGTAATAATATTAGTGTTAGTACAATAATTATATTTTAACTTGTAATTCCATTTAATTATATTGATATTACATATTATTAATTATTTAATAATTACATAACATTTATAATATCTAATTACATTTATAGATTATTTAATATTATACATATATATTACAATTACGATATTCATATAATATATATATATATATATATATATATATATATATATATATATATATATATATATATATATATATTCAAATATAATTATTGTGTATTTTGTTTTACATACTTAGTTTAGATTATATTTTAGTGTTTCCAATTATCATATATCTTTACGTTTATATATAATATATACATATTTAAGTACAGACAATTGTTCGTGAATCGTCGGGAATAGTCAAAGGTTAACTGTCTCTATGTAAATAGTTCTAAAATTTTTGAGACTCAACATTACAGACTTTGCTTATCGTATCGAAATTATATAAAGATTAAGTTTAAATTTGGTCGGAAATTTCCGGGTCGTCACACGCCGCGCACCCCACTGCTATACAAAAAAAAAATTGTTACGTATTCGGTTGGATAACTGGTTGAGTCTTTACAAAAGAAGAACAAGCAAAAATAATATCCATGGTATGTCAATAAACGGTACATGGTCCGAAGATCCCAATTTAATAAAACATGAAGCATACTCATACTTTAACAACCTCTTCCAATCTAAACACCTCCGTGACGAATGTCTCTTCGATAATGTACCACATCTTGATTACATCACCTCACTGGACAATCAACTCCTTGAATCTGAATTTAATGAAAACGAAATATGGAAAGCCCTATGTAACTGCGATAGCTCAAAAGCACATGACCCGGACGGTTTCAATATGAAATTCTTTAAAAAATATTGGGACCTGATCAAAAATGATCTCATTAAATCTCTCAAATGGTTCTGGGCCAACTTGGAAATCTCCAAAGGGTGCAACGCTTCTTTCTTTACCTTAATCCCTAAAAAAAAAAACTAATCCTATTGGTCTAAATGAATATCGCCCAATCTGTCTATTAGGTAGCTACTACAATATTCTCACCAAAATACATTCTAATCACCTTGCTAAAGTCATCCATAAAGTCATAGGTTCCGAACAAACCGCCTTCCTCAAAGGACGTAACATCCTTGACAGTGTATTAATCGCAAACGAAATAATTGATGAATTAAAATGTAAAAAACGAAAATGCCTAATCTTCAAAGCCGACTTTGAAAAGGTATTTGACTGCATTGAATGGGATTTTCTATTTAAAACCATGCAATTCATGGGCTTTGGTACAAAATGGATTAGCCTCATTCGAGCATGTCTTTCCTCTTCATCTATCTCCATATTGATCAAAGGCTCACCCACCAAAGAATTTACCCCCGGAAGGGGAATTCAACAAGGTGATCCCATATCGCCGTTTCTATTCATCATTGTAGCCGAAGGTCTCAACATACTTGTCAAAAGAGCATTATCCAATGGTCATTTGCAAGGATTAAATATCAGTCACGACAACCTCGTCGTCACTCACCTACAATACGCGGATGATACAATTTTTTTCGGTGAGTGGAACAAAAGAAACGCCAAATGTGTCTCCAAGCTTCTAAAATGTTTCAAAAATATATCAGGCCTAAAAGTCAATTTCCGTAAAAGCAAACTTTATGGTATTGGAACATCCACCATTGAAACTGAGCAAATGGCCAGTTACATAAACTGCTCTGCGGGATCTACTCCGTTCACTTATCTCGGTCTTCCTATTGGTGTACCCTCTACACACGCCACTTCTTGGCAGCCTATCGTTGAAAAATTTGACAAAATGCTATCGGATTGGTCCGCCAAATCAATCTCTTTCGGGGGTCGACTTACGATCATTAAATACATTCTAAGTAGTATCCCTTTATACTACTTCTCCTTATTCCATGCACCAGCCGCTGTCCTTAAGGTACATGAATCTAAAAGACGTAAATTTTTCTGGGGGGCTCTTCGAACGATAATAAAATTAATTTGATTAAATGGGACCAAATAATTTTACCGTACAAAAATGGGGCTTTAAACGTGGGGTCCCTTTTTGCTAAAAACATATCACTACTATGTAAATGGTGGTGGCGTTTTAAAAATGAAAATAATGCTTTGTGGGTAAAAATTATCAAAAGTATTTATGGGCCGGGGGGAGGTTGGATACTAACGTTTTATGCAGGAACATTTCAGGTCGCACCATATGGAAAGAGATCATTAAAGTCGCGAAAGTCGCTGACAACTTAGGCTCCTCCTTCACTTCCTCGATTTCAAAGTGCATTGTTAATGGCACAACGATCAGTTTTTGGCACGACATATGGATTGGTTCCGAGAGTCTCAGTCTACTATTTCATAGATTGTTCATGTTGGAATCCAACAAAGAAGCAACTGTTGCCGAAAGAATCTCGAATGTCAACTCCACTTCGGTTGGAATTTGGAATTGGTCTCGGAAACCGAGTGGTCGAGCTTTAGATGAATCCACGGAACTCACTAATTTAATTTCATCCGTAAGTATTTTCAATCGCCCCGATTCATGGAAATTCACTCTTGACACATCCGGCACCTTCACAACTTCAACAATGTCAAATTTGATCAATACATTAAAATACGAAATCCACTCTAGAAGTCTATCACTTCCTCGCAACAAACTCGTTCCACAAAAGGTTTTCATATTCTTATGGAGAGTCACTCAACAAAAAATCCCGGTTAGATGTGAACTTGAAAAGAAAGGAATAGACCTCCACACCATTTTATGCCCCTTATGTGATCAACATATTGAAACCATAGAACATGCGTTGGTTAATTGTCATAAAGTGTCTTCAATTTGGGTACAACTACTAGATTGGTGGAATCAAAACAATACACTAATCTCTAACATCAATGAAGCTATCATCTCCGACCAAGGTTTCTCTCACAACTCCATTGGATCTTCCTTATGGCAAGCTACTAAATGGATAACTTGTTACATTATATGGAAACACATGATTCTAAAAGTTTTCTCAAGAAAAGAGTGGAACCCCGCAATGATTATTTCCGAAATTCAATCACAAAGTTATAGTTGGCTCTCAAACCGATCGCGGAAAAAAATGCCAATTGAATGGCACCAATGGCTCATCAACCCTTCATTTTACGTTACATCGCCTTCAAAACGTAAGGGTATCGGTTAACACGACATTTGAATAATTCGGAAAATGTTCGTAGTATCTAATTAGCTCATGTGGGTTAGATTAAAAGGGTTGGTTGTTTAACAACTTTGTCGCCGCTTGATCGGCACGGTTTTCTCCTCCTTCCCTGATTGTATCTTCACAAGTTCGTTTCCCTCATGGTGTTGATTAGTCTACGACGCTCCTGATTATCGCCTTTTAGATTAGAATCCATCTTTTTCCGATTTTATGATACTGTTTATACCATTGTATAGATGAGCATAGGGACTTGTAATGTTATAATCCGGGTAATAAAATAACTTTTTACTTTTCAAAATAAAAAAATAAAAAAATTCAAATTGTGAAATTACATTTTAGTAAGAACTTTTTAAATTTTTTTAATGACTATTTATATAACCAACACATATAAAGGTAATTAGATAATTTCAATTATTCAAAACAAAAAAACAAACATTAATTAACTATCTATCATCTATTATCCTATCCATACATCTCATATGAATTCAGTCGTCACAACTTAATAAGAAATAAACAAACGATCTATACTTTAACCAGCCAAACAAACATGTATTGAATATCAATTTTACAATCTGAAACAATAATTTCAAAATCTTAACCCTAAAACAAATTAATCAAGCCACAAAGATGTTTTGACCAAATATTTACATAAGAACACTTAAAAACACTCAACGAATCATAAATTCTATGATAAAATATCACAAATTAAACTAGGGTTCTTATGTAGAGAAAAATAAAACGGCTTGAACAAAATGAATAATGTGATTATGATTCTTCAATAACCCTAATTATTACCTAAGTATATATTTGAAGAAAAATGCTAAACTTGCAAAAATCTTATAAAGAAAATCTTACGAATTGCCATCACATGCGAGTTTTAACTTATGTAATTGCATGTTTTTTTCACATAACTTCTTTCCCATGATTGGACCACCTCAAATTGTATAATTATTTCGATTTTTCTAAATGTAGCCTTTAGGGCTATACTTAAGAAATTATGACATGCAACTTTGATTTGTACATTGATTATAACCACCCACTAACTTTTGATAACCACTTCACTACTATCTTAATGTACTATCATCTAAGCATAATTTTATTTCACAAGTATAGCCTTAAGGGCTACACTTAGAAAAGTCCTAACTATTTTTGTGAAAATTATGTACGCATAACTTTTCTCATATTTGAATACCTAAATGCCAAGAAGCCCCATTGATCTGATAACTTTGGTACTATAGTCTATAGCCCTCCGATATCAACACCACATTGAACTAGCATATTTCCAAAATCAAAATATTGACAACCAAGACCCTAAACTTCTGGAATCTACATAATACCCTGAACATTTTCTGAAAAACCACAAATATATTGACATAACATTCAAATAAGCTTGAACTAACTACATCTATCTATGGTTTCTATTAAAATCCTATAATGATGATGTCATTATTAGGCTAATTCTTTTGTTAAAAAATCAAAAAACAAAAGAAAAAAATCTAAGCATGGTGGGTGATGTCATTAATCTAAATAATTTTGAATTAAAATTAAATCTTATTAATTAATTATTATTATTATTAAATCTTATTAATACTCTTTTTAATTATTAAAATTAAATAATTTTGAATTATTATAATTAATTATTTTGAATTGAGTACGAGAAAGTATAAAAGCTAGGCAGAAGGAAACCAATTCTAAATTTATATTATAATTTACACTTTTAAAATAAAATGACAATCAATATATATTATATCTTATGATTAGATGTGAATTGTTTAATATGCATTTTAGGTGTTTGATGAAATGTTCAGCTGACGAGTTTCTTAGTCGGACTGTGTGGTTTTACGGGTCATTAAACTAAATAACTTTAAGATTTACGTTCACTTAATACCTAAAACATATCATTAAACTGTTTAGTTTAAACAAACCCGTGGTTTCACGGGTCATTTCACTAGTATTTTAACATTCCTGCTCAAGTTTATTTTGAAACAAATCTATAAGACACAAAACGTTACACACAAAGTTATGCCGGCTAGTAATCAAACCTTTAGTAAAATATTGGCTTGTTAATTATGATTGAATTTTATTTGTTTTAATTACACCAACACTAACTTTCTATGTCATAAAATGAACATCAAATTCAAAATACTTGGTTTGAAAAATAGGATTAACAACTATTTGAATAGCAGAACTATTGTCACAAAAAGATTAACAGGAAGTTCAAAATCAATATTTATATCCTCAAGCACATATTTAACCTATATAATTTCACAAGCAGTACTTGTCATGACCCTATATCCTGCTTCAATAGAGGACCTTGTTGTATTTTCAGTAGATCAATTCGTTAAAATATCACCCAGCCATATTTATTTCAGATCTTTTAGATTTAACGGACTAAAAATGAAAACAGAAAGTAGGATGTTAGTTTTAATATATATAATAAGCCCAAATTAGTTAATGGGCCAAACATTTAAACCGATTGTTTGGCTAGGGTTATTGAATACCTACCATATAAAAACCCTCAATTTTTCATTTCTCTAACAATTGCTGATACACGGCAACTGACGGCGCAGCTCGTAACCCTTGAATTATTCCGGTGGTGACATGGTTAGTTACCGACTTCTTTCCGACCATTTTTGCTGATTTATATACGTGCTCTCATTTTCATAATTAATATTTTAATATTAATTATTAATATTAATATACTAATGAATAAAAAATAAAATTTGTGCAGACATTTAAGAGAAGAAACGGAGGACGCAACAAGCATGGGCGTGGACATGTGAAGTTCATTCGTTGCTCCAATTGCGGTAAATGTTGTCCCAAGGTATAAATTCTCTATATTTTTGATCGATTTGTTTTTAATTATTGAAAATTGAGTTATTATTGTATACATTTGTTTAATATTTTGTTATTATCGGTGAACACATGTATGGAATTTATACTTTTGAGTTTCGCTAGTGGTTTAGTAATCACTTGAATTAGCCCTAGATGTGAATTGAACACTTAGACACATTGAAATGGTTTAACGTAATTCTATGCAAATTATGTATGGAGAACACCTGATTTTATATGAAGCTGTGTACAAATTTTCATTTAGCTTTTAGGTTAAGTTGATTGTAACATGTGATATTATGAACTTAATCACTTAGTTACTTTACAGGGGAGGTTGTTAAGAAAAGGCTTATAATAAAAAAAGTTCATATATATAAAGGTTGCTATTTGTTGATGTAAACATTTATTTTTAAATGGTAGTTGTAGTCAATCGTTAAAAGTACATTAATGGAAGTTTTAAGACCGTTAATGCTACTCTGATCGTTCACATCATTAGAAGAGTTTTTGATGTTAATGCTTGTTTACTGGACTCATGACTGGTTAGTATTCTCATAAATAAAAAGGTAGTTGTGGTCAAACGTTGATAGTTTTTTTTATTAACATATCAGGACAAGGCTATAAAGAGATTTCTTGTCAGGAACATAGTGGAGCAAGCTGCTGTTAGGGATGTTCAAGAAGCTTGTGCTTTTGACCGTACGTCAATATCAATGCTAAATCTTTTTTTTTTCCTTCTTAATATTAATTATGTGATTTTAATTTGTATTATCTACTTTATGATTGTAGAGTATACCCTTCCCAAGTTGTACGTGAAGATGCAATACTGTGTTTCGTGTGCAATTCACTCTAAAGTTGTCAGGGTTCGCTCTCGCATCGATAGAAGGAACCGTGAGCCACCAAAGCGTTTCTCTCGCCCAAGGGTACGCAATTTTTATCATATCACTTACTTATCGTTGCTTTTCATACTATGAGATCCTCTTTTTACGAATGAATGGTTCTTTTTCTGAAAACTATGTACATGCAACTATTCATATACTAGTAACTGGTTGTTGGTTGTTTATGGTGATATTTGGCTACTGGTCAATCTCTTTGAAAAAGTTCTGGTCTTTTTTCTTGGATTCTTTTGTTTTATAACTTCTGGTAGTTAAAAGCTTGTTTTGTGTGTTTTAGGATGATGGTCCTAAACCTGGTCAAGCTCCCCGCCCAGGTGGTGCTGGTGGTCCGGCTCCTGTGCGAACTTGAAGATGATAATGTTTCTCATCGTGCTACTAGAAAAGTCGAACTAGTTATATTTCAAGTATAAACCGCTATGCCGTGTTTCTGTTATAACTGTTTACCCTTCACCTGGTTTCTTGGTTCCATTACTAGTTTCAAAATCTTTACTTTAATGAAGATGAGTTTTCTGGGTTGGTTGTTTGGTTTAATATACTGTTATTACTTCGCACGGTTTGCTAGTGAGACTTGGGTGCCTTTATGCCATACCATTTTTTTTCCAAAAGCTAATTGAAGTGTTAACCTTTAGATATATGACATTTGACCATATAGCATTTGTAGTTCAAAATCGAAACTTAAACAGTGAATTTTTTTACAATTACATGTGAATCGAACAATACTATTATATCATATCATTATTTATTGTAACAGGAATGTCGTGGCCTTTTGAACTTGAAAACAGAAATGCACGAACATGAAGCAATGTATTCAACAGTAATGTGTATTTTATTATAAACGTTGATTTTAATTTTAATGTTTAAGGCTGTGGTCCATGTCTTGAAACATACCTGCTACTTCATGCTACTTCATTGTGGCTGCAACATTAGAACGGACTTCATATTTTGCAATCGAAGAAGAGTGTTGATTGCTTGCTAATTCAATAAGCAGAAATCATGCGAGATGCTGCAATTATAATTAGAATTAGCAACAGGGGACCAAAGAACTAAATTACTGCTTATTGAATTATTTGTGTCTAAATGAAACATTAAAGATGTAATTACTGCATATTGAATTATTTTGTATTCAAAGTATTTGCTTTGTAAGGTAAAGATTGAGTGATGTGCAATGTAGTAATCATGGTGTGAAACTGTGAAATTAGGAACCCAAAAGTATTGCTCAAAATTCATTTATACATCTTAAAATTCAAATACATCGAAATCGCAACTATAGTAGCAACATAAAGCAAACAGATCAATAAACTCACAAAATATAAGTTCAAGAATAATGTATAGATGAAGATGACATATGGAATGACTTTTTTACTCGGATGCCACCTTCTTGAACCTGTACATTACTTTCTTCTTCTTTGAGCTTTGATTATAGAATGTAAGCACAACCTCTCCAGCTTCTCTACATTTAAACCTCCCACTGATTACCGATTCATCGCAAGTAACCTTCTTCGACTTTTGAACGATAACCGTGTATCCATCTTCTTTACTTGGTACGAATTCCGCCCCGTATGAAACTTCATTTCCCACCACTCTTGCCTCCCAAACCAATGTACATATCTACAGTTGATCAAATCAATTTAGACCGCTTTCATAAGCAAAAACAGAAAAAACAAGATATTATCCGAATGAATCAGTACCTCAGAAGCTGGAAGCTCGACTGTATGTTCGCAAGAAGGCTTGATGATATCTTCTATGATGCAATCAGAGGTGGTGAATTCTTGTTCACCTTCCCTGCTAAGCCCGCCATACTTAACTGGAACCAACTCAGGCGATACATATCTGAATTTGCATCACAAAAGAATTTATAATTACGTAGTACTCCGTATCATTTATTTGTACATAATACTAATAACCATGTACAAAAAACTCATTTAAGGCTAATTTAGCCTACCATTTTTTAACCTCGTTTTGGTGATTAACGTCTTCTGACCCGGGTCTCTAAAATCTACTACATTCGTCACAAAATAAGCGTCCACATTTACATTTTATTTTATCTTACTTTTAAAGGTAGACAACTTTACCATTTTACTCTTGCACGTTGTTTTTAATCATAAATCTATATCTTAAGTAAAAGTCAAAAGTGGTGTTTGCCTTTTAAAACGAAGAATGCTTATACTTTATCTAAAATTGTGTGACTGATAGAGACGGCACTACCTAGTTAGTCAAAAATTATGCTTATACTGTTAAAGATACAAGACATTTAATTTGGAACATAGAGACGGCACTACTTAGTTATGGTCCCACTCACAACTTACTGTACATATTATAAGAATTACAGTACAATTTACACTAAAAGAATTAGAAATTGTAATTGAATTAGAACTTACTTGAATAGAGTTTCAGTAGTTTTTGAAGGGCCTGCAAACACAAACTTGCTTTTGGTCCTTTGTGTGAACAATGTGTTGATCACTTTGTAGAAAGCAATGTACCACCATGGAACATTAATAAACACCTTCAACAAAACAATATAAACCCATCTTAAAAACACATTCTTAATATAAAAAAACACCCAAGATGCAAATGTAAAAACTAAAGTACAAAACATGTGGATGTTAGGTTAAGCATTGACTCTACAGGTCAAAAAAACAAAGATCAGAACATGCCTTTATGTCCCAGACAATTAAAATAATTAAACTGACACACTATTATTCGGTCCTCTTATAAATACTTTCCACGCCTCTATTATTTTTTTTCATCAGAAATTATTTACTTAATACCAATATTGTACGCTCAAAACAACTGTTGTTTGTATCATTATAAACATTTGTTTGAATCATTATAAACATTGAAATAATTATTAAATAAATCAGTTTGTAATCAGGTTTAAACGGATGTTCAATATTTGGTTTCAAATCGATTTACTTGAAAACCGAATAAAGAACAAAAGAATCTGAATGCAATTATTGGTTCGGTTTTGTTTTAATGTTTTTGAATTTGAATTTAGTTTCGGTTTTCGGTTCTGCATTCAAAATATTCAAAACCGAATAAACCAAGAAAACCACAAAACAAACCAATGAAGACCCATATGGCCATATCGATTCAACCACTTAAATCATTAAACTAATAAAGTGATCACCAGTTCTGTTTTCAAATGCATTGCTTAAATATACGGATTTTTAAACGAATAAGGGTTGCATAAATTTAATATACAGCTGTTATATATCGACTTTATATTTTTATGCACATTAACAACATACTCTAACATCTTTATATTTTTTAATCAATAAAGCACAAAGAATAAAAAGTTGAAATCCATACCTGTCTGGCAACAAACTCAGGGTAGTTATCCTGAAACAACTGAAACACCTGCCGGAGTTGTTTCTTAAACGGCGCCGGAGTAGAACTCATATCATTAACTTGAACAATAGTTGAAACTCCATTAGGACTAAAATCAAGCTTCCTGACACTTTTTTCTAAAAACTGAATTCTCCACCTTATAAACTGTTTTCTTTTTTCTTCATCGGAAAAATTAACTGTTTCTCCGGCAAATGCATTGTAACAAACAGGATGACCTTCTTTATCAACACCATGCATGTACACCCCTTTTTCTTCTTCATTCCCCAAATCTTCATTAATTAACGATTCAATTTCGAATTCTTTTCTCCATGCGACGACGTTTTTTAGCATGCTTAATGCTTCCTTCACTTTAAAATCACGTGCACGAAGAAACTTTAAGAGTATGACGTCACTACGATCGTCAGCAAGTAACGGAACTCCCCAAATCGTAACTTCTTCCGGTTCGACCGGAATTTCGGTTTCCGCCTCCGCCGGCTGCGGCTCGGTTTTCACTATAGTTTCTTCAATCGCTTCGTTTTTCTTCGCTCCGTCTTCTTCGGTCACATGTTTTTCCGGTGACTCTGCATCCGCCGGCGCATCCTTACATTCAACTGTCTGCTCGACTGGAGAAGACTTCTGTTCTGCCGCCGCCAGTTTTTCAGCTGCCGCCGGCGAAGAAGCGGTGAATTCGTGTTTGTTTAGAGCTTCTTGAACTAATTGTTTAAGTTCATCTAAAGCGAGTTTTTGTGGATCGGGGAGTTCACCAACGACATTGGTTTCTTCTTTAAACGACGTCGTAGAAGTTACCTTTTTATGGTCTTCAACGGCAACAACTTTAATGGGTTCGGGTACGGGGACCACGGTTTCTTTTTGGCAAGTTTCGGGCTGGGGAACAGTGGAGACAACGGCAACATCGGCTGCTTGTGGAGGTGTAGTAAGTGTTTCTTCGGCCATTAGATTAGATTAGATGATAAGATGATATCAGATCAAATCAAATAATGATTGTTTAACGAAAATAAAATGAAAATAAGAAAGACAGGTGAGGAAATTGTGTGATGAGGTGGGGGTTTTAAGGGGTTTTAAGGAAGGGATGCAACAGTCTGTCAGTGAGTGTGAAGAATATAAAAGAGTGGGGTCCAAACAACGGTGTGGGTTGACATAGTATTAGTTTATAACAAAGGACTATAGCCAAGGTCGAAAATGGAGGAAGATGGGAGAAGGTAGAAACTTTAAAGTGTAACGGTTAAGACGGGTCGAAAGATGTTGACTAATGTGTATTTTTTTTTTTAGATATTTGCCTTTAATTTTAAATTTTAATGTTTGAAAAGTTTGTGTTTGAAATATACAAAAAAAAAAAAAAAAAAAAAAAAATTTCAACGTTGGTCAACATCCGTCTCGACCACGTATCGATTATGTCTTGACCCCGTCTTGACCGTCTTTTTAGGTTTTTTACCATTTTATACCGTTTTTGATCGTTTTTTAGTCGTTATGACTATATTTACTATTTTACTAATAACATTGTTATTCTCCGTACTATATAGTGTATAAATGTGATTGAATACTACTACTATATGTTAGAATATACGTATATATGAAACTAAAAACATACAAATGCACTGCAATATAATTGAAAACATAACAATAAGCTGAATCGTAAAAACGATCAAACCGAATAACAGGAGCGAACCGGGCTTGTGTTTGACACAATTCCCTTAAACAGATTCGACGTCTGTTCCCAGGGTACACCGGTTCGAAGCAGCGTACTGCCGGACTTAGAACACTTGCCTGAAAAGGAGTCGGATGCGTGAAACTGAGATGAAACGGATTCGTTTACTGGTATTGTGTGTGTTATTTCTGCAGACTGGTTTCCAATTTTATAACACAAAGTTGCAGCTTACTACTCGTATCCACATCAGTATGAAGTGGATCTGATTCACAATTGCAGCTTACTACTGGTATCTACATCAGTATGAAGTGGATCTGATTCACCAAGTCAACAGTGGAAACCAAGTTGGAAAACATCCACATCTGATGAGGTGTATCTGCAACTACTCCACAACCAAGTGACAAAAAAAAAAGTGACAAAAAAAAAACATATTCGTGTCCGCAGGTCGTGCGGGCACGCCCATTGGATCACAGGAAATCTCAAGTTTTTGCAACCCCCTGCGCGATAGTAGGTGCTAGAGTAAAATATGACATAAGATCTTGACATAGGTTTGGAGATAAGAACATATATACATCTCATAAGTCTATCTCCACTCCTATGTGGGACAAGATGCATTCCATACTAGATTTTTATATTCTTGCATCAAACACACAACTTTGAGACTCGATATCTCATTCACATTTTATCCGTTTTGGACACGTTTTAGCTCGTTTTAAAGTCCTTGTCAAAGACTACAAAACTCACTAAATAGCTACCAATATATATTACGTTATCATATATTAATATGTGTGCAAAGTTTGGTAAAACCCATTTGTTTTAACTAAAATTTCCAACACTATAATTATACGAGTAGTTAATTATAATTATTGATAAACTTAATGATATATTCCCTCCGTCCCAAAATAATTATCCTGTTTTGACTTTTTGAGTCTTTTTTCTTCAACTTTGACTTTAAATATCTTTATTTGTGTTATATAATATCGAATAAAAGTTATACCATATGAAAACACATTCGAAAATGAATCTATTGATATAAATTTCATTAAACATTTTATAGCATACACCAATAAATATTTAAAATCAAAACTTAATAAATTGACTTTGAAAAGTTCAATAGGACAATTATTTTGGGATGGATGGAGTATTTTTTTATAACTAAATTGATAATATGTGAAAACACACATCATAACACCATATCGTAGGATTCCTGAAATTTTATATTTAAAGAATATTTAGAGCTAAATAAAAAATAAAGAGATGAATATAGTGCTTCAACCATAAATTAAACAAAAGAATTAGATTGTGCATCGTCGGCCCCATTTGTAACAGCTTTGTAGCTCTGTCAAATACACATACATCATCATGAACATGAACCCTTTATGGGTGGCCAGCTTCCTAATATATTTATTAAGCATATAATGTAATACTCCGTATTAAATTAAAATTAAATTAGTTTAACATCTAATATATATGTAGATAATTGATAAATATATTGTTAGTATCATATGGTGCATTAATGTTAGCTCGTTTTGGACTCTATTGTATTGGTTGTACGAGTTGATCTTCGGATCAGTTATTAATGTTATCGTTTTTTTGCAAAAAAAAAAAAAAAAATGGTGCATTAAAAGATCAAAGCTAGGAGGTTGGGGAATCTTTTATTTTGAGGTTATAAAATTAATAGATAGTGCATTTTTCTCTGCCACATCCTGTTTTGGTTTTATACTTCTGTAACTTTCCTATTTTTCGTTTTAAAATCTGATTAATTGGATATATGTGTTGGTTATCTTTGTTACATGTTACTCTTAATCAAACTTTTGTTAATCATTTCATCGTTTGTTTGTTAAGATTTGATTTGATTCTAGATTCAAATCATCTCTAGTGATGACCAGATGTTATTGTGGCCATGACAACTATTTATTCATTTGTATATTTTTGTTTTATGTTTGACATATAATGATATTAGTAAGTGAAACTTGTCACTAATCTTACATATAAACCTATAATGTTTAGTTTTTCCCAAAATAAGGGGAGGCAAATATCTATAACTCATCAAATCCAAATTCAATCTAAATTTAGTTTCGGTTTTACATCTTTTGAATCCGATTACATCGACACCAAATTCAACTAATAGTAAGTTAAGTTTTTTGGGTTCGCATAGAAACCTCCCTAGCAACAATCACATTGGGTCCCCATAGCGAGTAAAACCCCTGGGTGACGAGCCACTGAGCGGCCGAGCGACGAGACCTGTAACCGGATGAATTGCGCATATTGACGTTCCCTCTAGCCAATAGTCCAATTAATTCAATTATTGGCGTTACTAAAAGTTGAACCTGGGTTAACTAGTTCATTGGCAATTTGGTGGCAACTTGGGCTATGCCAAGTGGTTAATATGTTAAGTTATTAACATTAATATACTACAAACTAATTTTCAAATCAAAATTTTTTTTTTTTTTTTTTGAAAGGCAAGTTTCATTAAAAACCACGAAGAGAAACAAGAGCACATGTACAACGCAACACACACGAAGACTAAACCAACTAACAAATAGTTGCAAAGAGAGCAACTATACGAAAACAATATTACAACATGCTTAGATAAGTACTTGGATTATTTAGCCATATAAGCCAATCAAAATGCCTTCCTTTTGATCTATAAGTGATCCACTCGAACGATTTGGATTGAATCTCGTTTAGAATGATTGGAGCACTTCCCGATTTGCCTTGAAACACTTTTTCGTTACGAAACTTCCATATTACGTATGTAGAAATCCAAGAGATAGCTTGCCAAAGCTTTTTACCGAAACTTGAACAATGACTTGGGCCATTCTCCTTTGTGATGTCGCAAATATTGACCCCCGAAAACGGACCTAAGTTCCACCATTTGAACACCCGAACCCAAACCTCTACCGCTACCTTACATGAAAGAAAAGCATGATCAATTGATTCCACCTCGTCCTCGCTTGTTGAGCTCTATTCTCACCGGTAAGCGTTTATTATTGACCCTCCAAATGAACACCTCAAGCTTTTTAGGAACGAGAGAATTACGGATGTATTGCTGAATCGGAGGGGCTTGGCCGAGAAGCTGCTCGTCGATAATACCTACTAGTTTCTTCACTGTCATGATGCCATCCGACGCTAAACTCCAAGTCCAAGAATCCCTGCGGCTAAAATCGAACTTGTACGAAAAAATTAAGTCTGTTAAAGTCGACAGCTCCCCAGCGGATCTTCCAGTGGGCTCACGGGCCCAATTCTAGTTTAACCCGAGCGCACTTTTAGAAACAGAAGCTGCCACCCTGTCACTAATCGCCACATCCTTGACCAGCTCGAGCCTGTATAACCTGGTGAACCTGCTGCAAAGCTTGCCATTTCCCAACCAATTTTCGTGCCAAAATGAGGTTGAACTCCCATCTCCAATAGTTTTGACGAAGGAGCTCTGGAAATTCACTTGCAACTCATCCAAAGCATTACCTGCTAATACAATATTATACCATGTACCTAATGTTGAAGAGTGATGAAAATCACCCTCCGACATCAAGCCACCACACGGACCATAAATACTCCGAATAACTTTGACCCAAAGTGCGTTGGTCTCGGTTTTGAACCTCCACCGCCACTTTCCCAAAAGAGCAAGATTTTTCCCATTTAACGAACCAATATTTAACCCCCCATTCCCAAAAGATTTGATGACATTTTTCCATTTAATCCAACACATTTTTGAACCCGTGCCCGACCCGCCCCAAAAAAAAGATCGTCTCACACACTCTAATTTTTTGATTACACATGGCGGAGCGCGAAAGAGAAAGAAAAAGTACAACGGGAGACTATCAAACACCGATTTAACTAAAACCAATCTTCCTCCAAAAGACAACGTCCTCATTTTCCAACCCGAGAGCCTAGCATTAAACTTGTCAACAACCGGAAGCCAATCCTTCATTTTTGACCCAATAGGCAACCCTAGGTACAAGAAAGGTAATTTGCCTTCTTGACAACCGATGTGATTTGCAAGAGATTGTATAATCGAGTGTTCCATCCCAATACCATACATACAACTTTTTTGAAAGTTGACTTTTAGCCCTAAAGCAAGTTCAAAACACTTGAGTAAATTCCTCAAATTAAAAATATTGGATCGACTCCAATAACCGAAAAAAATGGTGTCATCTGAAATGTCCCGTTCTTATTGATTAAAAACGTTCCATATTAATTGATTTCGTTGCGAGGTTTTGACCTCTATATGAGACGTTTTTCAAAGACTGCATTCATTTTTAAAACAAACCATAACCTTTATTTCATAAATAAAGGTTTAAAAAGCTTTACGTAGATTATCAAATAATGATAATCTAAAATATCCTGTTTACACACGACCATTACATAATGGTTTACAATACAAATATGTTACATCGAAATCAGTTTCTTGAATGCAGTTTTTACACAATATCATACAAACATGGACTCCAAATCTTGTCCTTATTTTAGTATGCAACAACGGAAGCTCTTAGTATTCACCTGAGAATAAACATGCTTTAAACGTCAACAAAAATGTTGGTGAGTTATAGGTTTAACCTATATATATCAAATCGTAACAATAGACCACAAGATTTCATATTTCAATACACATCCCATACATAGAGATAAAAATCATTCATATGGTGAACACCTGATAACCGACATTAACAAGATGCATATATATAAGAATATCCCCATCATTCCGGGACACCCTTCGGATATGATATAAATTTCGAAGTACTAAAGCATCCGGTACTTTGGATGGGGTTTGTTAGGCCCAATAGATCTATCTTTAGGATTCGCGTCAATTAGGGTGTCTGTTCCCTAATTCTTAGATTACCAGACTTAATAAAAAGGGGCATATTCGATTTCGATAATTCAACCATAGAATGTAGTTTCACGTACTTGTGTCTATTTTGTAAATCATTTATAAAACCTGCATGTATTCTCATCCCAAAAATATTAGATTTTAAAAGTGAGACTATAACTCACTTTCACAGATTTTTACTTCGTTGGGAAGTAAGACTTGGCCACTGGTTGATTCACGAACCTATAACAATATATACATATATATCAAAGTATGTTCAAAATATATTTACAACACTTTTAATATATTTTGATGTTTTAAGTTTATTAAGTCAGCTGTCCTCGTTATTAACCTACAACTAGTTGTCCACAGTTAGATGTACAGAAATAAATCGATAAATATTATCTTGAATCAATCCACGACCCAGTGTATACGTATCTCAGTATTGATCACAACTCAAACTATATATATTTTGGAATCAACCTCAACCCTGTATAGCTAACTCCAACATTCACATATAGAGTGTCTATGGTTGTTCCGAAATATATATAGATGTGTCGATATGATCGGTCGAAACATTGTATACGTGTCCATGGTATCTCAAGATTACATGATATACAATACAAGTTGATTAAGTTATGGTTGGAATAGATTTGTTACCAATTTTCACGTAGCTAAAATGAGAAAAATTATCCAATCTTGTTTTACCCATAACTTCTTTATTTTAAATCCGTTTTGAGTGAATCAAATTGATATGGTTTCATATTGAACTCTATTTTATGAATCTAAACAGAAAAAGTATAGGTTTATAGTCGGAAAAATAAGTTACAAGTCATTTTTGTAAAGGTAGTCATTTCAGTCGAAAGAACGACGTCTAGATGACCATTTTAGAAAACATACTTCCACTTTGAGTTTAACCATAATTTTTGGATATAGTTTCATGTTCATAATAAAAATCATTTTTCCAGAATAACAACTTTTAAATCAAAGTTTATCATAGTTTTTAATTAACTAACCCAAAACAGCCCGCGGTGTTACTACGACGGCGTAAATCCGGTTTTACGGTGTTTTTCGCGTTTCCAGGTTTTAAATCATTAAGTTAGCATATCATATAGATATAGAACATGTGTTTAGTTGATTTTAAAAGTCAAGTTAGAAGGATTAACTTTTATTTGCGAACAAGTTTAGAATTAACTAAACTATGTTCTAGTGATTACAAGTTTAAACCTTCGAATAAGATAGCTTTATATGTATGAATCAAATGATGTTATGAACATCATTACTACCTCAATTTCCTTGGATAAACCTACTAGAAATGAGAAAAATAGATCTAGCTTCAAAGGATCCTTGGATGGCTTGAAAGTTCTTGAAGCAGAATCATGACACGAAAACAATTTCAAGTAAGATTTCCACTCGAAATAAGATTGTTATAGTTATAGAAATTGAATTAAAGTTTGAATATGATTATTACCTTGTATTAGAAAGATAACCTACTGTAAGTAACAAAGGTTTCTTGATCTTGGATGATTACTTGGAATGGATTTAGAAAACTTGGAAGTAAACTTGCAATCTTGGAAGTATTCTTGATTTTATGAAACTAGAACTTTTGGAATTTATGAAGAACACTTAGAACTTGAAGATAGAACTTGAGAGAGATCAATTAGATGAAGAAAATTGAAGAATGAAAGTGTTTGTAGGTGTTTTTGGTCGTTGGTGTATGGATTAGATATAAAGGATATGTAATTTTGTTTTCATGTAAATAAGTCATGAATGATTACTCATATTTTTGTAATTTTATGAGATATTTCATGCTAGTTGCCAAATGATGGTTCCCATATGTGTTAGGTGACTCACATGGGCTGCTAAGAGCTGATCATTGGAGTGTATATACCAATAGTACATACATCTAAAAGCTGTGTATTGTACGAGTACGAATACGGGTGCATACGAGTAGAATTGTTGATGAAACTGAACGAGGATGTAATTGTAAGAATTTTTGTTAAGTAGAAGTATTTTGATAAGTGTCTTGAAGTCCTTCAAAATTGTATGAATACATATTAAAACACTACATGTATATACATTTTAACTGAGTCGTTAAGTCATCGTTAGTCGTTACATGTAAATGTTGTTTTGAAACCTTTAGATTAACGATCTTGTTGAATGTTGTTAACCCATTGTTTATTATAACAAATGAGATGTTAAATTGTTATATTATCATGATATTATGATATATAATATATCTTAGTATGATATATATACAGTTAAATGTCGTTACAACGATAATCGTTACATATATGTCTCGTTTTGAAATCATTAAGTTAGTAGTCTTATTTTTACATATGTATTTCATTGTTAATACACTTATTAATATATTTACTTATCATTTAACATAATTAACCAAGTGTATAAATATCTTAATATGATTCATATGTAC
Source organism: Rutidosis leptorrhynchoides (assembly GCF_046630445.1). NCBI lineage: Eukaryota > Viridiplantae > Streptophyta > Magnoliopsida > Asterales > Asteraceae > Rutidosis > Rutidosis leptorrhynchoides. The sequence goes on along the minus strand of NC_092339.1, from coordinate 75,368,840 downwards.
CTAGTAAGACGTTGTTATAACGATAATCGTTATATATATCGTTTTCGAGTTTCTTAAATTAATAGTCTCATTTTTATGTATATAACTCATTGTTAAAATACCTAATGAGATACATACTTATAATAAAATCATATTAACTATATATATAACCATATATATGTCATCGTATAGTTTTTACAAGTTTTAACGTTCGTGAATCACCGGTCAACTTGAGTGGTCAATTGTCTATATGAAACCTATTTCAATTAATCAAGTCTTAACAAGTTTGATTGCTTAACATGTTGGAAACACTTAATAATGTAAATAACAATTTCATTTAATATATATATAAACATGGAAAAGTTCGGGTCACTACAGTACCTACCCGTTAAATAAATTTCGTCCCGAAATTTTAAACAGTTGGAGGTGTTGACGTATCTTCTGGAAATAAATGCGGGTATTTCTTCTTCATCTGATCTTCTCGTTCCCAGGTGAACTCGGGTCCTCTACGAGCATTCCATCGAACCTTAACAATTGGTATCTTGTTTTGCTTAAGTCTTTTAACCTCACGATCCATTATTTCGACGGGTTCTTCGATGAATTGAAGTTTTTCGTTGATTTGGATTTCATCTAATGGAATAGTGAGATCTTCTTTAGCAAAACATTTCTTCAAATTCGAGACGTGGAAAGTGTTTTGTACAGCCGCGAGTTGTTGAGGTAATTCAAGTCGGTAAGCTACTGGTCCGACACGATCAATAATCTTGAATGGTCCAATATACCTTGGATTTAATTTCCCTCGTTTACCAAATCGAACAACGCCTTTCCAAGGTGCAACTTTAAGCATTACCATCTCTCCAATTTCAAATTCTATATCTTTTCTTTTAATGTCAGCGTAGCTCTTTTGTCGACTTTGGGCGGTTTTCAACCGTTGTTGAATTTGGATGATCTTCTCGGTAGTTTCTTGTATTATCTCCGGACCCGTAATCTGTCTATCCCCCACTTCACTCCAACAAATCGGAGACCTGCACTTTCTACCATAAAGTGCTTCAAACGGCGCCATCTCAATGCTTGAATGGTAGCTGTTGTTGTAGGAAAATTCTGCTAATGGTAGATGTCGATCCCAACTGTTTCCAAAATCAATAACACATGCTCGTAGCATGTCTTCAAGCGTTTGTATCGTCCTTTCACTCTGCCCATCAGTTTGTGGATGATAGGCAATACTCATGTCTAGACGAGTTCCTAATGCTTGCTGTAATGTCTGCCAGAATCTTGAAATAAATCTGCCATCCCTATCAGAGATAATAGAGATTGGTATTCCATGTCTGGAGATGACTTCCTTCAAATACAGTCGTGCTAACTTCTCCATCTTGTCATCTTCTCTTATTGGCAGGAAGTGTGCTGATTTGGTGAGACGATCAACTATTACCCAAATAGTATCAAAACCACTTGCAGTCCTTGGCAATTTAGTGATGAAATCCATGGTAATATTTTTCCATTTCCATTCCGGGATTTCGGGTTGTTGAAGTAGACCTGATTGTTTCTGATGCTCAACTTTGACCTTAGAACATGTCAAACATTCTCCTACGTATTTAGCAATATCGGCTTTCATACCCGGCCACCAAAAATGTTTCTTTAGATCCTTGTACATATTCCCCGTTCCAGGATGTATTGAGTATCTGGTTTTATGAGCTTCTCTAAGTACCATTTCTCTCATATCTCCAAATTTTGGTACCCAAATTCTTTCAGCCCTATACCGGGTTCCGTCTTCCCGAATATTAAGATGCTTCTCCGATCCTTTGGGTATTTCACCCTTTAAATTTCCCTCTTTTAAAACTCCTTGTTGCGCCTCTTTTATTTGAGTAGTAAGGTTAGTGTGAATCATTATATTCATAGATTTTACTCGAATGGGTTCTCTGTCCTTTCTGCTCAAGGCGTCGGCTACCACATTTGCCTTCCACGGGTGGTAACGAATCTCAAAGTCGTAATCATTCAACAATTCAATCCACCTACGCTACCTCATATTCAGTTGTTTCTGATTAAATATGTGTTGAAGACTTTTGTGGTCGGTATATATAATACTTTTGACCCCATATAAGTAGTGCCTCTAAGTCTTTAATGCAAAAACAACCGCGCCTAATTCCAAATCATGCGTCGTATAATTTTGCTCGTGAATCTTCAATTGTCTAGACGCATAAGTAATCACCTTCGTCCGTTGCATTAATACACAACCGAGACCTTGCTTTGATGCGTCACAATAAATCACAAAATCATCATTCCCTTCAGGCAATGACAATATAGGTGCCGTAGTTAGCTTTTTCTTCAATAATTGAAACGCCTTTTCTTGTTCATCCTTCCATTCAAATTTCTTCTCTTTATGCGTTAATGCAGTCAAGGGTTTTGCTATTTTAGAGAAATCTTGGATGAATCTTCTGTAGTAACCAGCCAATCCTAAAAATTGACGTATATGCTTCGGAGTTTTTGGGGTTTCCCACTTTTCAATGGTTTCGATCTTTGCCGGGTCCACCTGGATACCTTCTTTGTTCACTATGTGACCGAGGAATTGAACTTCTTCCAACCAAAATGCACACTTTGAAAACTTAGCGTACAGTTTTTCTTTCCTCAATACTTCTAGCACTTTTCTCAAATGTTCTTCATGCTCTTGATCATTCTTTGAGTAAATAAGTATGTCATCGATGAAAACAATGACAAACTTGTCAAGATATGGCCCACACACTTGGTTCATAAGGTCCATGAACACAGCTGGTGCGTTAGTCAATCCAAACGGCATAACCATAAACTCGTAATGACCATAACGCGTCCTAAAAGCAGTTTTTGGAATATCATCCTCCTTTACTCGCATTTAATGATATCCAGAACGTAAATCGATCTTCGAATAAACCGACGAGCCTTGTAGTTGATCAAATAAGTCGTCAATTCTCGGCAGTGGATAACAGTTTTTGATGGTAAGTTTGTTCAACTCTCTGTAGTCAATACAAAACCTAAATGTACCATCCTTCTTCTTGACAAACAAAATAGGAGCTCCCCATGGTGATGTGCTTAGTCGAATGAAACCACGTTCTAATAGTTCTTGTAGTTGGCTTTGTAGTTCTTTCATCTTGCTGGGTGCGAGTCTATAAGGAGCACGAGCTATTGGTGCAGCTCCTGGTACAAGATCTATTTGAAATTCAACAGATCGATGTGGAGGTAGTCCCGGTAATTCTTTCGAAAATACATCGGGAAATTCTTTTGCGACGGGAACATCATTGATGCTCTTTTCTTCAGTTTGTACTTTCTCGACGCGTGCTAGAACAGCATAGCAACCTTTTCTTATTAGTTTTTGTGCCTTCAAATTACTAATAAGATGTAGCTTCATGTTGCCCTTTTCTCCGTACACCATTAAGGGTTCTCCTTCTTCTCGTACAATGCGAATTGCATTTTTATAACATACGATCTCTGCTTTCACCTTCTTCAGCCAGTCCATGCCAACTATTACATCAAAACTCCCTAACTCTACTGGTATCAAATCAATCTTAAATATTTCGCTACCCAGTTTAATTTCTCGATTCCGGCATATATTATCTGCTGAAATTAATTTACCGTTTGCTAATTCAAGTAAAAATTTACTATCCAACGGCGTCAATGGACAACTTAATTTAGCACAAAAATCTCTACTCATATAGCTTCTATCCGCACCCGAATCAAATAAAACGTAAGCAGATTTATTGTCAATAAGAGACGTACCCGTAACAAGCTCCGGGTCTTCCTGTGCCTCTGCCGCATTAATATTGAAAACTCTTCCGCGGCCTTATCCATTCGTGTTCTCCTGGTTCGGGCAATTTCTAATAACGTGGCCCGGTTTTCCACATTTATAACAAACTACATTGGCATAACTTTCTCCGACACTACTTGCTCCGCCATTACTCGATCCGACACCATTTGTTCCTTTCGTTCTGTTAACCCCTGGTCCGTAGACCTCACACTTCGCCGCGCTATGACCATTTCTTTTACACTTGTTGCAAAATTTGGTGCAGAACCCTGAGTGATACTTTTCACACCTTTGGCATAGCTGCTTCTGATTGTTGTTGTTGTTGTGGTTGTTATTGTTGTTGGGATGATTGTTGTAGTTGATGTTGTTGTTGTTGTTGTTGTTGTTGTTGTTGTTGTTGTTGTTGTTGTTGTTGTTGGGCCGTTTGTTGTAGTTGCGATTGATGTTGCGATTGTTGGGATAATTGTTGCGATTATTATTGTAATTGCTGTTGTTGTTGTATTGGTGATTCTTATCACCGTTTTCCTCCCACTTTCTTTTGACTTGCTTCACATTGGCCTCTTCAGCCGTCTGTTCTTTAATTCTTTACTCAATCTGGTTCACTAGTTTGTGAGCCATTCTACATGCCTGTTGTATGGAGGCGGGCTCGTGTGAACTTATATCTTCTTGGATTCTTTCCGGTAATCCTTTCACAAACGCGTCGATCTTCTCTTCCTCATCTTCGAACGCTCCCGGACACAATAGGCACAATTCTGTGAATCGTCTTTCGTACGTGGTAATATCAAATCCTTGGGTTCGTAACCCTCTAAATTCTGTCTTGAGGTTATTGACCTCGGTTCTGGGACGGTACTTCTCGTTCATCAAGTGCTTGAATGCTGACCACGGTAGTGCATACGCATCATCTTGTCCCACTTGCTCTAGATAGGTATTCCACCATGTTAACGCAGAACCTGTGAAGGTATGTGTAGCTTACTTCACTTTATCCTCTTCAGTACACTTACTTATGGCAAACACCGATTCGACCTTCTCGGTCCACCGTTTCAATCCGATCGGTCCTTCGGTTCCATCAAATTCCAAAGGTTTGCAAGCAGTGAATTCTTTGTAGGTGCATCCTACACGATTTCCTGTACTGCTAGATCCAAGGTTATTGTTGGTATGTAGCGCAGCCTGTACTGCAGCTATGTTTGAAGCTAGAAAAGTACGGAATTCCTCTTCATTCATATTCACGGTGTGTCGAGTAGTCGGTGCCATTTCCTTCAAAATAGTCAAATGGAACAAGTTAATCATACAGAATATTAAGAGTAGTTAATAGTATTTCATAGCATAATATGAACTCATTTATAAAAGCTTTTTCTTCATATTAGCGTTTTATAAGTTTAAATTCGGGTAGTACCTACCCGTTAAGTTTATACTTAGTAGCTAATATACAATTCAACTACTACAATTCTATATGAAAAACTGATTATAATAATATTTCGCATTCAAACTTTTATACAATATTTTACAAACTTACAATACCGCTTATTTTACATAAAGCATGAAATATAGCACACAATAACTTTGATACAAGATAGTTGTGAAGATAATTCTAGCTAGTACACAAGTCGTTCAGCAAAGGCAATAAAGACACGTAATTCATACGTCCAGAAACAAGTCATGCATTCTGGTTTTACTAGGACTACTTCCCATCCTTGGTCTTGTGGAACATAACCGTTATGGCCGTTGATAAGACAGCGTGTTGTAACGTCGTCAAAGGGACGAGGGTTACGTAATGTCCAACAGTCCCGTAACAATCTAAAAACCTCATTTCTTACCCAAATTACCGACTCCGTTACTTGTGGGAACGTTTTGTTTAATAGTTGTAGCCCGATGTTCTTGTTCTCACTTTGGTGAGAAGCGAACATTACTAACCCGTAAGCATAGCATGCTTCTTTATGTTGCATGTTAGCCGCTTTTTCTAAATCATGAAGTCCTATATTCGGATACATTGAGTCAAAATAATTTCTTAACCCGGTGCGTAAAATAGCATTTGGGTTCCCCGCAATATATGCGTCAAAGTAAACACATCGTAACTTATGGGTTTCTCAATGTGATATCCCCCATCTTTCAAACGAAAGTCTCTTATAAACCAAGACATTCTTGTAATGTTCTTCGAATGTCTTACAAACTGATTTCGCCTTAAATAGTTGTGCCGAGGAATTCTGACCGACTCTAGACAAGATTTCATCAATCATGTCTCCGGGTAGGTCTCTTAAAATATTGGGTTGTCTATCCATTTTGTATTTTAAACTGTAAAATAGACAAGAGTTAGATTCATAAAAAAATTACTTATTAATACAAGCAATTTTTACATATATCATAAAGCATAAGCACACTATATTACATATATTACACCACACGAATACAACTATCTTATTTCGACTCGCTCGTTTCTTCTTCTTCGGTTTTGGTTCGTTTTGCCAAGTTTCTAGGGATATATGATGTTCCCCTAATACGAGCCGTCGTTTTCCACATTGGTTTAGAAAAACCTGGTGGTTTAGAGGTTCTCGGGTCATTGTTACAACTTAAGGGCTTCGGGGGTTGACGATACATATAAAGTTCATCGGGGTTGGAATTAGATTTCTCTATTTTTATGCCCTTTCCCTTATTATTTTCTTTTGCCTTTTTAAATTCAGTTGGGGTAATTTCTATAACATCATCGGAATTCTCGTCGGAATCCGATTCATCGGAGAATTGGTAATCCTCCCAATATTTTGCTTCCTTGGCGGAAACACCATTGACCATAATTAACCTTGGTCGGTTGGTTGAGGATTTTCTTTTACTTAACCGTTTTATTATTTCCCCCACCGGTTCTATTTCCTCCTCCGGTTCTGATTCTTCTTCCAGTTCCGACTCTTCTTCCGGTTCCTCTTCGGGAACTTGTGAATCAGTCCACGAATCATTCCAATTTACATTTGATTCTTCATTATTATTAGGTGAGTCAATGGGACTTGTTCTAGAGGTAGACATCTATCACATAATATCAAACGCGTTAAGAGATTAATATATCACATAATATTCACATGTTAAAAATATATAGTTTCCAACAAAATTTGTTAAGCAATCATTTTTCAAGTAAACACGGTCGAAGTCCAGACTCACTAACGCATCCTAACAAACTCGATAAGACACACTAATGCAAAATTCTGGTTCTCTAAGACCAACGCTCGGATACCCACTGAAATGTCCAGTTCTTATTGATTAAAAACGTTCCATATTAATTGATTTCGTTTCGAGGTTTTGACCTCTATATGAGACGTTTTTCAAAGACTGCATTCATTTTTAAAACAAACCATAACCTTTATTTCATAAATAAAGGTTTAAAAAGCTTTACGTATATTATCAAATAATGATAATCTAAAATATCCTATTTACACACGACCATTACATAATGGTTTACAATACAAATATGTTACATCGAAATCAGTTTCTTGAATGCAGTTTTTACACAATATCATACAAACATGGACTCCAAATCTTGTCCTTATTTTAGTATGCAACAGCGGAAGCTCTTAATATTCACCTGAGAATAAACATGCTTTAAATGTCAACAAAAATGTTGGTGAGTTATAGGTTTAACCTATATATATCAAATCGTAACAATGGACCACAAGATTTCATATTTCAATACACATCCCATACATAGAGATAAAAATCATTCATATGGTGAACACCTGGTAACCGACATTAACAAGATGCATATATATAAGAATATCCCAATCATTCCGGGACACCCTTCGGATATGATATAAATTTTGAAGTACTAAAGCATCCGGTACTTTGGATGGGGTTTGTTAGGCCCAATAGATCTATCTTTAGGATTCGCGTCAATTAGGGTGTCTGTTCCCTAATTCTTAGATTACCAGACTTAATAAAAAGGGGCATATTCGATTTCGATAATTCAACCATAGAATGTAGTTTCACGTACTTGTGTCTATTTTGTAAATCATTTATAAAACCTGCATGTATTCTCATCCCAAAAATATTAGATTTTAAAAGTGGGACTATAACTCACTTTCACAGATTTTTACTTCGTCGGGAAGTAAGACTTGGCCACTGGTTGATTCACGAACCTATAACAATATATACATATATATCAAAGTATGTTTAAAATATATTTACAACACTTTTAATATATTTTGATGTTTTAAGTTTATTAAGTCAGCTGTCCTCGTTAGTAACCTACAACTAGTTGTCCACAGTTAGATGTACAGAAATAAATCGATAAATATTATCTTGAATCAATCCACGACCCAGTGTATACGTATCTCAGTATTGATCACAACTCAAACTATATATATTTTGGAATCTACCTCAACCCTGTATAGCTAACTCCAACATTCACATATAGAGTGTCTATGGTTATTCCGAAATATATATAGATGTGTCGACATGATAGGTCGAAACATTGTATACGTGTCCATGGTATCTCAAGATTACATAATATACAATACAAGTTGATTAAGTTATGGTTGGAATAGATTTGTTACCAATTTTCACGTAGCTAAAATGAGAAAAATTATCCAATCTTGTTTTACCCATAACTTCTTCATTTTAAATCCGTTTTGAGTGAATCAAATTGCTATGGTTTCATATTGAACTCTATTTTATGAATCTAAACAGAAAAAGTATAGGTTTATAGTCAGAAAAATAAGTTACAAGTCGTTTTTGTAAAGGTAGTCATTTCAGTCGAAAGAACGACGTCTAGATGACCATTTTAGAAAACATACTTCCACTTTGAGTTTAACCATAATTTTTGGATATAGTTTCATGTTCATAATAAAAATCATTTTCCCAGAATAACAACTTTTAAATCAAATTTTATCATAGTTTTTAATTAACTAACCCAAAACAGCCCGCGGTGTTACTACGACGGCGTAAATCCGGTTTTACGGTGTTTTTCGTGTTTCCAGGTTTTAAATCATTAAGTTAGCATATCATATAGATATAGAACATGTGTTTAGTTGATTTTAAAAGTCAAGTTAGAAGGATTAACTTTTATTTGCGAACAAGTTTAGAATTAACTAAACTATGTTCTAGTGATTACAAGTTTAAACCTTCGAATAAGATAGCTTTATATGTATGAATCAAATGATGTTATGAACATCATTACTACCTCAAGTTCTTTGGATAAACCTACTGGAAATGAAAAAAATAGATCTAGCTTCAAAGGATCCTTGGATGGCTTGAAAGTTCTTGAAGCAGAATCATGACACGAAAATAATTTCAAGTAAGATTTTCACTCGAAATAAATTGTTATAGTTATAGAAATTGAATTAAAGTTTGAATATGATTATTACCTTGTATTAGAAAGATAACCTACTGTAAGTAACAAAGGTTTCTTGATCTTGGATGATTACTTGGAATGGATTTAGAAAACTTGGAAGTAAACTTGCAATCTTGGAAGTATTCTTGATTTTATGAAACTAGAACTTTTGGAATTTATGAAGAACACTTAGAACTTGAAGATAGAACTTGAGAGAGATCAATTAGATGAAGAAAATTGAAGAATGAAAGTGTTTGTAGGTGTTTTTGGTCGTTGGTGTATGGATTAGATATAAAGGATATGTAATTTTGTTTTCATGTAAATAAGTCATGAATGATTACTCATATTTTTGTAATTTTATGAAATATTTCATGCTAGTTGCCAAATGATGGTTCCTACATGTGTTAGGTGACTCACATGGGCTGCTAAGAGCTTATCATTGGAGTGTATATACTAATAGTACATACATCTAAAAGCTGTGTATTGTACGAGTACGAATACGGGTGCATACGAGTAGAATTGTTGATGAAACTGAACGAGGATGTAATTGTAAGAATTTTTGTTAAGTAGAAGTATTTTGATAAGTGTCTTGAAGTCCTTCAAAATTGTATGAATACATATTAAAACACTACATGTATATACATTTTAACTGAGTCGTTAAGTCATCGTTAGTCGTTACATGTAAATGTTGTTTTGAAACCTTTAGATTAACGATCTTGTTGAATGTTGTTAACCCATTGTTTATTATAACAAATGAGATGTTAAATTGTTATATTATCATGATATTATGATATATAATATATCTTAGTATGATATATATACAGTTAAATGTCGTTACAACGATAATCGTTACATATATGTCTCGTTTCGAAATCATTAAGTTAGTAGTCTTATTTTTACATATGTATTTCATTGTTAATACACTTATTAATATATTTACTTATCATTTAACATAATTAACCAAGTGTATCAATATCTTAATATGATTCATATGTACCTAGTAAGACGTTGTTATAACGATAATCGTTATATATATCGTTTTCGAGTTTCTTAAATTAATAGTCTCATTTTTATGTATATAACTCATTGTTAAATTACCTAATGAGATACATACTTATATTAAAATCGTGTTAACTATATATATAACCATATATATGTCATCGTATAGTTTTTACAAGTTTTAACATTCGTGAATCACCGGTCAACTTGGGTGGTCAATTGTCTATATGAAACCTATTTCAATTAATCAAGTCTTAACAAGTTTGATTGCTTAACATGTTGTAAACACTTAATCATGTAAATAACAATTTCATTTAATATATATATAAACATGGAAAAGTTCGGGTCACTACATCATCCGCGTATTGCAAATGCGAAACTAACACTTTATCTTTACCAACTTCGATGCCCTTAAAAAGTTCCTTTTCCAATGCCGCTTTTGTGAGAATATTTAACCCTTTGGCCGCAAGAATGAATAGGAACGGTGATAACGGATCACCTTGTCTCACTCCTCTTCCAAGTAGGAATTCGTTAGTAGGTGACCCGTTAATCAATATCGAGATGGATGCCGATGTAAGGCAAGCCATGATCCACTTTCTCCATTTTCTCCCAAACCTCATGCTAACTGTGACGACCCGGAAATTTTCGAACAAATTTAAACTTAATCTTAATTTGAAATCGATACGATAAGCAAAGTATGTAATGTTGAGTCCAGAAAATTTTGAAACGATGCTCATATATTCAATTGACCTTCGACTGCTCTCGACGATTCACGAACAATTAATTGTAAATAGATATGTGTGTATGTATATATAAATAATAATTCGAATTATAATTTGAAGTATTATATGTGGTTGTTATTAAAAATTAATAAAATAAAAATAGGATATTATAATAATTATTATTTAAAATATATCTCTATATATAAATAAAGTATATTAAAAATAAATATTAAATGATAGTAATATTCGTTTGATGTTTCGATGGATATAAAGTAAGTTAAATTCAAACTTATGTGATTTTAAAATAAATGGTGATACGAAAATGAGTTTTTATAAACTATAGGCTTATTAAAAATATATTTACGAACTTTATGTTGAATATTAAAACTTTTTATATTTTACTTAGGGTTGGGAGTGAATAATTAATGTAATTTTTATTTAATCGTTAATGATCAAATTTTATACCATAATGACCAGAATAAATAAATGGTCTTAATTTAAAAATATGAACTTTTTCTGAGGACTTTTATCCGTCAATGATTAACAACGGAGTACGACACACTATCCGAGAACAACGGTCGGCACAATGAATCAATTGAAATAGCTTTACTTTTCCACGTTTTTTTTTATATTTGATTAATATAGTATTATATTTCTATTTAGGATGATTGAAAACAACTTATAACAATCTCTACTTGTTTTATATGACCACTTGTTTCATTTAATCCCATCCGTGATATATGAATAAGATTACTGTGGGATCACTGTGTTTGTTTTGCTTTTGGTTTCTTCCACTGAAGTCTTAATATCTATATAAACATTTACAATAGATATATATATAATATATCTCAAATACATCGACCACCTTACACCCATTACTAATTATTCTTCTTCTTCATGAACACAAGCCACCACCCTTGACAATCTCTCTCACTCTCTCTTCGTGAACAACAAAACCAAAACTCACCATAACGAAACCCACCACCCTTCGGCTAGCTCACTTTGGTCGAGAACCACACCATTAAAACATCACACGAGCTTACAACCGTTGTGTTTCTATTCCGAGTAACCTAACCCATCGCCATCATTGACAGGAGAGTGGATTATGTCTACTGCTACAATACGTTAATTGTTCGAACCACAAATCATTGCTACCGCTACTTAAACCGCTGCTGTTATGTGTGCTTTATAAGTTCCTGTTTACACTCGAAAAGACCACCAAACCATCACCTTGTACTCGTTGCTGCTCCCTTTGTTTATGTTTTCTGAAACAGTAAAGGTAATTAAGATTACACGAATAGTTTAAAGAGTACACGATCCGCGTAATTCTTTTAAAATATTACGCTTTCCGTTTAAAGTTACGAGTTCCGTGTAATTTGATTAAACCATGAAGATACTGTCGCTACTAGTCGTTGGTTACTGTCACTGTTTTAGTTTAAATGAAGGAATGATGATTGATAATGGAAGATGGTAGGAGGATGATGATACATAAATATAAGATAAAGTTGATGATGGTTAGTTAATGTTTAATGATATTAGTGATGATGATGACAATAAGCTTGATGATGACGAACCAAAGAACATATGTATCATTAAGAGAATTCTTTGCGTTGCTGTTCGCGTTTTAAAACCAAAAAGGGAAAACAAGAATTGGGCTCTTATATTATTAAGTGGGCTTATGAACCATCTTTCATTTTGGGCCGTATACTTGCATATATTTTGGGCCGATATGTAGTTAGTGATGATACATGATGAGTTGATAATACTAGATGATATGATGATGATTAGTAGGTTAGGTGATGATGAATGATGAAGGTGACGAGTTGATAGAATGAATAATGATAGGACGATGGGGGTGACGAAGGTGGTATTTGATATAGAGATGATGATCATGATATAATGATATCTTTGATGAAATAAGTAGATGATTAAGATATTATGATAATAAAAACGATACAAGGATAACGATTTGAGATAAAATGAAACGAAAAACGTTATAGATGAGAATGATAACAAGATGTCGTGTTGTGATAACGAATGATGAGGTGATGGCAATGTTATCATTAATAAAAGAATAATGATAAGGCGTTAACAGGTTAGTGGGACGTCGCGGGTTCAAAACCCGGACTTGGGCATTTTTTTTAAAGAGCTACTTCTTTGAGGTAGTTTATTTATTACTTAGCATTATTATTATTATTACTTATTATTATTATTATTATTATTATTATTATTATTATTGTTATTAGTAAATATTATTATTTTTATGTTATTACAAATATTAAAAATATAAATATTAGTATCATTATTATTATTAGTAAAATCATTATTTTATAGTTATTATTATTAGTATTCATTATTACTAAAATTAACATTTTATTAAATGTATTATTTTTATTTAAGTTATCATTTTTATCGTTAAGTATCATTTATAACTCTATTATCATTATTATTATTTTTACCATTACTAATATTATTTTAATGTTATTATAATTTTAACAAACAAACGATATAGATATATATACACAAAAACATATTTAATACATATAACATAACAAAAGTATTTTTTTATTTTAAATATATAAAAAGAATATATGAAACATATAGGTTATTAATATAAAAATGATATAACTAATAAATTTATATATATATATATATATATATATATATATATATATATATATATATATATATATATATATATATATAAATTTGTATGATTACAACTATGTATATTAATAAATATACAAATGATATAGGTTCGTGAATCCGAGGCCAACCCTGCATTATTCAATGTCGTCATATGTATTTTTACTACAAAATACAGTATAGTGAGTTTCATTACTCCCTTTTTAAATGCTTTTGCAGTATATATATTTTTGGGACTGAGAATACATGCGCTTTTATAAATGTTTGACGAAATAGACACAAGTAATTGAAACTACATTCTATGGTTGAATGATCGAAGCCGAATATGCCCCTTTTTGCTTGGTAGCCTAAGAATTAGTAAACCGATCTACTAATTGACGCGAATCCTAAAGATAGATCTATTGGGCCTAACAAACCCCATCCATAGTTACGGATGCTTTAGTACTTCGATGTTTTTTTATCATGTCCGATGGATGTCCCGAAATGATGGGGATATTCTTATATGCATTTTGTTAATGTCGGTTACCAGGTGTTCAATCCATATGAATGATTTTTGTCTCTATGTATGAGACGTATATTTATGAGAAATGGAAATGAAAATCTTGTGGTCTATTAAAATGATGAAAATGATCGATTATGATAAACTAATGAACTCACCAACCTTTTGGTTGACACTTTAAAGCATGTTTATTCTCAGGTGTGAAAGAAATCTTCCCCTGTGCATTTGCTCATATTAGAGATATTACTTGGAGTCATTCATGACATATTTCAAAAGACGTTGCATTCGAGTCGTCGAGTTCATCAAGATTATTACTAAGTCAATTGTAGTTGGATATATATTATGAAATGGTATGCATTCCGTCAACCTTCGATGTAATGAAAGTTTGTCTTTTAAAAACGAATGCAATGTTTGTAAAATGTATCATATAGAGGTCAAGTACCTCGCGATGTAACCAAATGTTATTGTATTCGTCTAGATGGATTAGGACGGGTCCTTACACTAACCATGACTTCCTCGAGGAAAGTCCAACTAAGGCTATCAAAAGCCTTCTCGAAATCGACCTTAAAAATCACACCTTTCTTCCGGTTAGATTTGAGAAAATCAATAGTCTCGTTTGCAATTAACATACCATCGAGAATGAACCTTCCTTTTAAAAATGCACTTTGCTCCGGACCGACAAGAGATGGGAGAACCTTTCTTAGCCAATTAGATAGTATCTTAGCAACAATTTTATAGAAACTACTAATAAGACTAATAGGTCTATAATCTCTAAGCCCCAACGGATCCGATTTTTTGGGGATAAGGGTGATGAAGGAGGCATTACAACCTCTAGAGATCTCCTCATTGTCCCAAAACCAGTTAATTGCACCAATGAGATCCGCTTTGATGATGTCCCAAATTTTTTTGTAAAAACGAAGGTTGAAGCCATCCGGCCCGAGTGCTTTCGATCCCCCACAGTCATTAATTGCTTAGTGTATTTCTGTTTCAGTGAAGGGGGCTTCTAACTCGATAGCTTCATTATAACAACCCAGAAATTTTCGACAAAATTTAAACCTAACTTTTATGAAATACCAACGATTCACGAACAGTTATTTGTAAATAATTACACAATTACTTGATATATTAATATTATTATTATTAATATCCTTTTTAACAATATATCAATAATTAATATCATTATAATTAATTATAATTAAACTTATCATTTTGTTATCATTTTATCTTTTTAACATCATTATTATTATTTGTTATTATTATTATTATTATTACTTGTAATTATCATTATCAGTGTTATCATTATTATTAATATTATTATTATCCAAATTATTAGTATTATCATTTATCATTTATTATTATTATGACTATCAATATCATTAACATAATTTATATTATTATTATTATTACTAGTATTATTGTTATCATCAATATTATAATTAGTAATAATACTATGATTACTAATATTAACATTAATATTATTCATTCATAAGTATTATTATAAAAATATCATTTATTATAAATGATATTATTATTATTAACATAATTATTAATAAATATCATTATTCTTGTTATTTATATTATTGTTGTATTAAAAGTGTAATTATTATTATTATTATTAGTATTATTATTAAAATACTTATAAATATAAAGAATAAAAATAAATAAATAAAAAATAAAGAAGTCGACCATTACCTAAATTAGGATACCTGCCTTTTAATTTTTTTTTATTCAATCAGAATCTACTTTTAATTATTTAATATCTGCTTTTAATTTTTTTTATATAAATCACGTTCCATTTTCTTTTTAATCTACCTTTTAATTATTTTATATAACTGCTCTAATAATCTGATTAATTTTATACTCTACTGGTCTCGATTTTGGTCTGATATGGGTGTCTGTCAACTTCCAGATTCTATGTAAATCGAGCATTCCACTTTCATTCTAAAATTATCAATTTAAACTGCAATCTCAATTGAATAACAGATATATATATATATATATATATATATATATATATATATATATATATATTTAAACTGCCGGCCCTGTTCTTGTTCATTTATTCAAAAACTTGAATTCGTATCATTTTTAAAAATCTAAAAATGTAGAAGGGATCTAAATTGTGTCATGATATTTTCTGAAAAGTTTAAGTTATTAATTCAAAGAATCAAAGATGAATTTTGGAGTCAAAGTTTTTGATATAAAAAGTCAAACATTTTTCTTTGATCAAATTCTAGTTATCTGATATGTTTTAGGATCAATCAAGGGTTCGGAAAGTTTATAATGAAGTTTTAGAGTAAAATTCATGTTATATTCATAAGCTAAAAACACCTGGAAATCGAAAATCAATTTTTTTTTTAAGTCGAGCGACAGCAGCAGGGGGCCTGTCTTCAATTTTTTTTATTTACTTTCCTGTTAACAATCACGCAAGATGTTTTCATTTCAATTCCAAATCTTAATTCAAACCTTAAAGTCGCTATGATGATAGTTAAGTCTTGATCTCTGGTCGTATAATTTTTGGGAAGAAGAAGGAAACCAGTTTTTGTTTCGGGTTATAAAATATTCAAAGGGGTTTAAATCAGAAAAGTAGCAGCAGCGTGATGGTTAGTGTGGGTGTCGGGTGAGCGAGTGGTCACGGGTTCGAGTCCCGTCTTGGGCATTTTTTTAAGAAAGCTTCCTAAGGTAGTTTCATTCTTATTATTATTATTATTATTATTATTATTATTATTATTATTATTATTATTATTATTATTATTATTATTATTATTATTATTATTATTATCATTATTATTATTATTATTATTATTATTATTATTATTATTGTTATTATAATTATTGTTACTAGTATTTAAAAATTATTACTAGTATTATTATTATAATTATTAGTATTATCATTATTAGTATTATTATTATTGTATTACTAGTATTATTACTAGTAAAAGTATTAGTTACCACTTTAGAATTACTATTATTATTATTTTGAAAACAAAACAACTTATTATTATAAATATTAGTATTAGTATCACTTCCTAAATATTAAGATTATTTTTATCATAAATAATATTATTAATATTATCACTATTATTATTAATATGATTATTACTATTGTTATTATTAAAAAGTATTATCATTATTATTATTACTAAAATGATTATCTTTATTAATATTATTATTATTAAAAAGTATTATCATTATTATCATTTTTACAAAAGTTATCATTTTTGCTATCATTAAAACTATAGTATTATTTTTACTACTAGTATTGTTATTATTAAAATTATTATCGTTAAAATCATTTTTACAAAAATTAACGTTTTTGCCATCATCAAAACTATATTATTATTATTGTTATTTTTAAACCTTATTATGATTATTATCATTTTACTACTAGTATTATTATTGTTGTTACAAAATAATACAACTCATTATTCATTATCATTATTAATATTATTTTATCAAACAAATACTTATATATATATATATATATATATATATATATATATATATATATATATATATATATATATATATATATATATATATATATATATATATATAAGTATATATATACAAAAATATATAACGATTGAAATAATATATATAAACTTATTCGATTACAAGTATATGTGTTAATATATATACTTGATATAGGTTCGTGAATCCGAGAACAACTCCGCACTTGTTCAGTGCCATCATACACGTAATTACTACAAACTATCATATCGTATCGTGAGTTTCATTTGCTCCCTTTTTATAACTGTTTTATAACTGTTTTACACGTTAAACACAAATACCAATTATTAAACTGTGCTATATCTGGCTATGTCCTGCAAGTCCTCACTCAAGCCAACAAGGACAGTACAACTTGTCACGGGGCAAACTTTGAAACTGTTTAATCTAAAAATCACAAACTGGCATAACTTTTTGGTCCATGTGAGATCAACTTAACTTTTTGGTCCCTGTGAGATCAACTTAACTTTTTGGTCCCTGTGAGATCTGTAGTGACCCGAACTTTTCCATGTTTATATATATTAATTGAGATTGATATTTACATGATTAAATGTTTCCAACATGTTAAGCAATCAAACTTGTTAAGACTTGATTAATTGAAATATGTTTCATATAGACAATTGACCACCCAAGTTGATCGGTGATTCACGAACGTTAAAACTTGTAAAAACTATATGATGACATATATATGGAAATATATATAGTTAACATGATACTATGATAAGAAAACATATCATAAAGTATATTAACAATTAACTACATATGTAAAAACAAGACTACTAACTTAATGATTTTTAAACGAGACATATATGTAACGATTATCGTTGTAAAGACATTTAATGTATATATATCATATTAAGAGATATTCATACATGATAATATCATGATAATATAATAATTTAAAATCTCATTTGATATTATAAACATTGGGTTAACAACATTTAACAAGATCGTTAACCTAAAGGTTTCAAAACAACACTTACATGTAACGACTAACGATGACTTAACGACTCAGTTAAAATGTATATACATGTAGTGTTTTAATATGTATTTATACACTTTTGAAAGACTTCAATACACTTATCAAAATACTTCTACTTAACAAAAATGCTTACAATTACATCCTCGTTCAGTTTCATCAACAATTCTACTCGTATGCACCCGTATTCGTACTCGTACAATACACAGCTTTTAGATGTATGTACTATTGGTATATACACTCCAATGATCAGCTCTTAGCAGCCCATGTGAGTCACCTAACACATGTGGGAACCATCATTTGGCAACTAGCATGAAATATCTCATAAAATTACAAAAATATGAGTAATCATTCATGACTTATTTACATGAAAACAAAATTACATATCCTTTATATCTAATCCATACACCAACGACCAAAAACACCTACAAACACTTTCATTCTTCAATTTTATTCATCTAATTGATCTCTCTCAAGTTCTATCTTCAAGTTCTAAGTGTTCTTCATAAATTCCAAAAGTTCTAGTTTCATAAAATCAAGAATACTTTCAAGTTTGCTAGCTCACTTCCAATCTTGTAAGGTGATCATCCAACCTCAAGAAATCTTTGTTTCTTACAGTAGGTTATCATTCTAATACAAGGTAATAATCATATTCAAACTTTGGTTCAATTTCTATAACTATAACAATCTTATTTCAAGTGATGATCTTACTTGAACTTGTTTTCGTGTCATGATTCTGCTTCAAGAACTTCGAGCCATCCAAGGATCCATTGAAGCTAGATCCATTTTTCTCTTTTCCAGTAGGTTTATCCAAGGAACTTAAGGTAGTAATGATGTTCATAACATCATTCGATTCATACATATAAAGCTATCTTATTCGAAGGTTTAAACTTGTAATCACTAGAACATAGTTTAGTTAATTCTAAACTTGTTCGCAAACAAAAGTTAATCCTTCTAACTTGACTTTTAAAATCAACTAAACACATGTTATATATCTATATGATATGCTAACTTAATGATTTAAAACCTGGAAACACGAAAAACACCGTAAAACCGGATTTACGCCGTCGTAGTAACACCGCGGGCTGTTTTGGGTTAGTTAATTAAAAACTATGATAAACTTTGATTTAAAAGTTGTTATTCTGAGAAAATGATTTTTATTATGAACATGAAACTATATCCAAAAATTATGGTTAAACTCAAAGTGGAAGTATATTTTCTAAAATGGTCATCTAGACGTCGTTCTTTCGACTGAAATGACTACCTTTACAAAAACGACTTGTATCTTATTTTTCCAACTATAAACCTATACTTTTCTGTTTAGATTCATAAAATAGAGTTCAATATGAAACCATAGCAATTTGATTCACTCAAAACGGATTTAAAATGAAGAAGTTATGGGTAAAACAAGATTGGATAATTTTTCTCATTTTAGCTACGTGAAAATTGGTAAAAAATCTATTCCAACCATAACTTAATCAACTTGTATTGTATACTATGTAATCTTGAGATACCATAGACACGTATACAATGTTTCGACCTATCATGTCGACACATCTATATATATTTCGGAACAACCATAGACACTCTATATGTGAATGTTGGAGTTAGCTATACAGGGTTGAGGTTGATTCCAAAATATATATAGTTTGAGTTGTGATCAATACTGAGATACGTATACACTGGGTCGTGGATTGATTCAAGATAATATTTATCTATTTATTTCTGTACATCTAACTGTGGACAACTAGTTGTAGGTTACTAACGAGGACAGCTGACTTAATAAACTTAAAACATTAAAATATATTAAAAGTGTTGTAAATATATTTTAAACATACTTTGATATATATGTATATATTGTTATAGGTTCGTGAATCAACCAGTGGCCAAGTCTTACTTCCCGACGAAGTAAAAATCTGTGAAAGTGAGTTATAGTCCCACTTTTAAAATCTAATATTTTTGGGATGAGAATACATGCAGGTTTTATAAATGATTTACAAAATAGACACAAGTACGTGAAACTACATTCTATGGTTGAATTATCGAAATCGAATATGCCCCTTTTTATTAAGTCTGGTAATCTAAGAATTAGGGAACAGACACCCTAATTGACGCGAATCCTAAAGATAGATCTATCGGGCCCAACAAGCCCCATCCAAAGTACCGGATGCTTTAGTACTTCGAAATTTATATCATATCCGAAGGGTGTCCCGGAATGATGGGGATATTCTTATATATGCATCTTGTTAATGTCGGTTACCAGGTGTTCACCATATGAATGATTTTTATCTCTATGTATGGGATGTGTATTGAAATATGAAATCTTGTGGTCTATTATTATGATTTGATATATATAGGTTAAACCTATAACTCACCAACATTTTTGTTGACGTTTTAAGCATGTTTATTGTAGTGACCCGAACTTTTCCATGTTTATATATATTAATTGAGATTGATGTTTACATGATTAAATTTTTCCAACATGTTAAGCAATCAAACTTGTTAAGACTTGATTAATTGAAATAGGTTTCATATAGACAATTGACCACCCAAGTTGACCGGTGATTCACGAACGTTAAAACTTGTAAAAACTATATGATGACATATATATGGTTATATATATATAGTTAACATGATATTATGATAAGTAAACATATCATTAATTATATTAATAATGAACTACATATGTAAAAACAAGACTACTAACTTAATGATTTTGAAACGAGACATATATGTAACGATTATCGTTGTAACGACATTTAATGTATATATATCATATTAAGAGATATTCGTACATCATAATATAATGATAATATAATAATTTAAAATCTCTTTTGATATTATAAACATTGGGTTAACAACATTTAACAAGATCGTTAACCTAAAGGTTTCAAAACAACATTTACATGTAACGACTAACGATGACTTAACGACTCAGTTAAAATGTATATACATGTAGTGTTTTAATATGTATTCATACACTTTTGAAAGACTTCAAGACACTTATCAAAATACTTCTACTTAACAAAAATGCTTACAATTACATCCTCGTTCAGTTTCATCAACAATTCTACT
Organism: Rutidosis leptorrhynchoides; assembly: GCF_046630445.1. Lineage (NCBI taxonomy): Eukaryota > Viridiplantae > Streptophyta > Magnoliopsida > Asterales > Asteraceae > Rutidosis > Rutidosis leptorrhynchoides. Next base: position 75,347,360 of record NC_092339.1, on the reverse strand, counting down.
CGTATGCACCCGTATTCGTACTCGTACAATACACAGCTTTTAGATATATGTACTATTGGTATATACACTCCAATGATCAGCTCTTAGCAGCCCATGTGAGTCACCTAACACATGTGGGAACCATCATTTGGCAACTAGCAAGAAATATCTCATAAAATTACAAAAATATGAGTAATCATTCATGACTTATTTACATGAAAACAAAATTACATATCCTTTATATCAAATCCATACACCAACGACCAAAAACACCTACAAACACTTTCATTCTTCAATTTTCTTCATCTAATTGATCTCTCTCAAGTTCTATCTTCAAGTTCTAAGTGTTCTTCATATATTCTACAAGTTCTAGTTACATAAAATCAAGAATACTTTCAAGTTTGCTAGCTCACTTCCAATCTTGTAAGGTGATCATCCAACCTCAAGAAATCTTTGTTTCTTACAGTAGGTTATCATTCTAATACAAGGTAATAATCATATTCAAACTTTGGTTCAATTTCTATAACTATAACAATCTTATTTCAAGTGATGATCTTACTTGAACTTGTTTTCGTGTCATGATTATGCTTCAAGAACTTCGAGCCATCCAAGGATCCGTTGAAGCTAGATCCATTTTTCTCTTTTCCAGTAGGTTTATCCAAGGAACTTAAGGTAGTAATGATGTTCATAACATCATTCGATTCATACATATAAAGCTATCTTATTCGAAGGTTTAAACTTGTAATCACTAGAACATAGTTTAGTTAATTCTAAACTTGTTCGCAAATAAAAGTTAATCCTTCTAACTTGACTTTTAAAATCAACTAAACACATGTTCTATATCTATATGATATGCTAACTTAATGATTTAAAACCTGGAAACACGAAAAACACCGTAAAACCGGATTTACGCCGTCGTAGTAACACCGCGGGCTGTTTTGGGTTAGTTAATTAAAAACTATGATAAACTTTGATTTAAAAGTTGTTATTCTGAGAAAATGATTTTTATTATGAACATGAAACTATATCCAAAAATTATGGTTAAACTCAAAGTGGAAGTATGTTTTCTAAAATGGTCATCTAGACGTCGTTCTTTCGACTGAAATGACTACCTTTACAAAAACGACTTGTAACTTATTTTTCCGACTATAAACCTATACTTTTTCTGTTTAGATTCATAAAATAGGGTTCAATATGAAACCATAGCAATTTGATTCACTCAAAACGGATTTAAAATGAAGAAGTTATGGGTAAAACAAGATTGGATAATTTTTCTCATTTTAGCTACGTGAAAATTGGTAACAAATCTATTCCAACCATAACTTAATCAACTTGTATTGTATATTATGTAATCTTGAGATACCATAGACACGTATACAATGTTTCGACCTATCATGTCGACACATCTATATATATTTCGGAACAACCATAGACACTCTATATGTGAATGTTGGAGTTAGCTATACAGGGTTGAGGTTGATTCCAAAATATATATAGTTTGAGTTGTGATCAATACTGAGATACGTATACACTGGGTCGTGGATTGATTCAAGATAATATTTATCGATTTATTTCTGTACATCTAACTGTGGACAACTAGTTGTAGGTTACTAACGAGGACAGCTGACTTAATAAACTTAAAACATCAAAATATATTAAAAGTGTTGTAAATATATTTTGAACATACTTTGATATATATGTATATATTGTTATAGGTTCGTGAATCAACCAGTGGCCAAGTCTTACTTCCCGACGAAGTAAAAATCTGTGAAAGTGAGTTATAGTCCCACTTTTAAAATCTAATATTTTTGGGATGAGAATACATGCAGGTTTTATAAATGATTTACAAAATAGACACAAGTACGTGAAACTACATTCTATGGTTGAATTATCGAAATCGAATATGCCCCTTTTTATTAAGTCTGGTAATCTAAGAATTAGGGAACAGACACCCTAATTGACGCGAATCCTAAAGATAGATCTATCGGGCCTAACAAGCCCCATCCAAAGTACCGGATGCTTTAGTACTTCGAAATTTATATCATATCCGAAGGGTGTCCCGGAATGATGGGGATATTCTTATATATGCATCTTGTTAATGTCGGTTACCAGGTGTTCACCATATGAATGATTTTTATCTCTATGTATGGGATGTGTATTGAAATATGAAATCTTGTGGTCTATTAGTATGATTTGATATATATAGGTTAAACCTATAACTCACCAACATTTTTGTTGACGTTTTAAGCATGTTTATTCTCAGGTGATTATTAAGAGCTTCCGCTGTCGCATACTTAAATAAGGACGAGATTTGGAGTCCATGCTTGTATGATATTGTGTAAAAACTGCATTCAAGAAACTTATTTTGTTGTAACATATTTGTATTGTAAACCATTATGTAATGGTCGCGTGTAAACAGGATATTTTAGATTATCATTATTTGATAATCTACGTAAATCTTTTTAAAACCTTTATCTATGAAATAAAGGTTATGGTTTGTTTCAAAAATGAATGCAGTCTTTGAAAAATGTCTCATATAGAGGTCAAAACCTCGCAACGAAATCAATTAATATGGAACGTTTTTAATCAATAAGAACGGGACATTTCATTTATTCTCAGGTGATTATTAAGAGCTTCCGCTATCGCATACTTAAATAAGGACGAGATTTGGAGTCCATGCTTGTATGATATTGTGTAAAAACTGCATTCAAGAAACTTATTTTGTTGTAACATATTTGTATTGTAAACCATTATGTAATGGTCGTGTGTAAACAGGATATTTTAGATTATCATTATTTGATAATCTACGTAAAGCTTTTTAAACCTTTATTTATGAAATAAAGGTTATGGTTTGTTTTAAAATGAATGCAGTCTTTGAAAAACGTCTCATATAGAGGTCAAAACCTCGCAACGAAATCAATTAATATGGAACGTTTTTAATCAATAAGAACGGGACATTTCAGTTGGTATCCGAGCGTTGGTCTTAGAGAACCAGAATTTTGCATTAGTGTGTCTTATCGAGTTTGTTAGGATGCATTAGTGAGTCTGGACTTCGACCGTGTTTATTTGAAAAATGATTGCTTAACAAATTTTGTTGGAAACTATATATTTTTAACATGTGAATATTATGTGATATATTAATCTCTTAACGCGTTTGATATTATGTGATAGATGTCTACCTCTAGAACAAGTCCCATTGACTCACCTAATAATAATGAAGAGTCAAATGTAAATTGGAATGATTCGTGGACTGATTCACAAGTTCCCGAAGAGGAACCGGAAGAAGAGTCGGAACCGGAAGAAGAATCGGAACCGGAAGAAGAATCGGAACCGGATGAAGAAATAGAACCGGTGGGGGAAATAATAAAACGGTTAAGTAAAAGAAAATCCTCAACCAACCGACCAAAGTTAATTATGGTCAATGGTGTTTCCGCCAAGGAAGCAAAATATTGGGAGGATTACCAATTCTCCGATGAATCGGATTCCGACGAGAATTCCGATGATGTTATAGAAATTACCCCAACTAAATTTAAAAAGGCAAAAGAAAATAATAAGGGAAAGGGCATAAAAATAGAGAAATCTAATTCCAACCCCGATGAACTTTATATGTATCGTCAACCCCCGAAGTCCTTAAGTTGTAACAATGACCCGGGAACCTCTAAACCACCCGGTTTTTCTAAACCAATGTGGAAAATTACGGCTCGTATTAGGGGAACATCATATATCCCTAGAAACTTGGCAAAACGAACCAAAACCGAAGAAGAAGAAACGAGCGAGTCGGAATAAGATAGTTGTATTCGTGTGGTGTAATATATGTAATATAGTGTTCTTATGCTTTATGATATATGTAAAAATTGCTTGTATTAATAAGTATTTTTTTATGAATCTAACTCTTGTCTATTTTACAGTTTAAAACACAAAATGGATAGACCACCCAATATTTTAAGAGACCTACCCGGAGACATGATTGATGAAATCTTGTCTAGAGTCGGCCAGAATTCTTCTGCACAACTATTTAAGGCGAGATCAGTTTGTAAGACATTCGAAGAACATTCCAAGAATGTCTTGGTTTATAAGAGACTTTCGTTTGAAAGATGGGGGATATCACATTGGGAAACCCATAAGTTACGATGTGTTTACTTTGACGCATATATTGCGGGGAACCCAAATGCTATTTTACGCAACGGGTTAAGAAATTATTTTGACTCAATATATCCGAATATTGGACTTCGTGATTTAGAAAAAGCGGCTAACATGCAACATAAAGAAGCATGTTATGCTTACGGATTAGTAATGTTCGCTTCTCACCAAAGTGAGAACAAGAACATCGGGCTACAACTATTAAACAAAACGTTTCCACAAGTGACGGAGTCGGTAATTGGGGTAAGAAATGAGGTTTTTAGATTATTACGGGACTGTTGGACATTACGTAACCCTCGTCCCTTTGATGACGTTACAACACGCTGTCTTATCAACGGCCATAACGGTTATGTTGCACAAGACCAAGGATGGGAAGTAGTCCTAGTAAAACCAGAATGCATGACTTGTTTCTGGACGTATGAATTACGTGTCTTTATTGCCTTTGCTGAACGACTTGTGTACTAGCTAGAATTGTCTTCACAACTATCTTGTATCAAAGTTATTGTGTGCTATATTTCATGCTTTATGTAAAATAAGCGGTATTGTAAGTTTGTAAAATATTGTATAAAAGTTTGAACGCGAAATATTATTATAATCTGTTTTTCATATAGAATTGTAGTAGTTGAATTGTATATTAGCTACTAAGTATGAACTTAACGGGTAGGTACTACCCGAATTTAAACTTATAAAACGCTAATATGAAGAAAAAGCTTTTATAAATGAGTTCATATTATGCTACGAAATACTATTAACTACTCTTAATATTCTGTATGATTAACTTGTTCCATTTAACTATTTTGAAGGAAATGGCACCGACTACTCGACACACCGTGAATATGAATGAAGAGGAATTCCGTACTTTTCTAGCTTCAAACATAGCCGCAGTACAGGCTGCGCTACATACCAACAATAACCTTGGATCTAGCAGTACAGGAAATCGTGTAGGATGCACATACAAAGAATTCACTGCCTGCAAACCTTTGGAATTTGATGGAACCGAAGGACCGATCGGATTGAAACGGTGGACCGAGAAGGTCGAATCGGTGTTTGCCATAAGTAAGTGTACTGAAGAGGACAAAGTAAAGTACGCTACGCATACCTTCACAGGTTCTGCGTTAACATGGTGGAATACCTATCTAGAGCAAGTGGGACAAGACGATGCGTACGCACTACCGTGGTCAGCATTCAAGCACTTGATGAACGAGAAGTACCGTCCCAGAACCGAGGTCAATAAGCTCAAGACAGAACTTAGAGGGTTACGAACCCAAGGATTTGATATTACCACGTACGAAAGACGATTCACAGAATTGTGCCTATTGTGTCCGGGAGCATTCGAAGATGAGGAAGAGAAGATCGACGCGTTTGTGAAAGGATTACCGGAAAGAATCCAAGAAGATATAAGTTCACACGAGCCCGCCTCCATACAACAGGCATGTAGAATGGCTCACAAACTCGTGAACCAAATTGAAGAAAGAATTAAAGAACAGACTGCTGAAGAGGCCAATGTGAAGCAAGTCAAAAGAAAGTGGGAGGAAAATGGTGATAAGAATCACCAATACAACAACAACAACAATTACAACAATAATCGCAACAATTATCCCAACAATCGCAACATCAATCGCAACTACAACAAACGGCCCAACAACAACAACAACAACAACAGCAACTACAACAATCATCCCAACAACAATAATAACCGCAACAACAACAACAATCAGAAGCAGCTATGCCAAAGGTGTGAAAAGAATCACTCGGGGTTCTGCACCAAATTTTGCAACAAGTGTAAAAGAAATGGTCATAGCGCGGCGAAGTGTGAGGTCTACGGACCAGGGGTTAATAGAACGAAAGGAACAAATGGTGTCGGAACGAGTAATGGCGGAGCAAGTAGTGTTGGAGCAAGTTATGCCAATGTAGTTTGTTATAAATGTGGAAAACCAGGCCACATTATTAGAAATTGCCCGAACCAGGAGAACACGAATGGACAAGGCCGTGGAAGAGTTTTCAATATTAATGCGGCAGAGGCACATGAAGACCCGGAGCTTGTTACGGGTACGTTTCTTATTGACAATAAATCTGCTTACGTTTTATTTGATTCGGGTGCGGATAGAAGCTATATGAGTAGAGATTTTTGTGCTAAATTAAGTTGTCCATTGACGCCTTTGGATAGTAAATTTTTACTCGAATTAGCAAATGGTAAATTAATTTCAGCAAGGTCTCGGTTATGTATTAATGCAACGAACGAAGGTGATTGCTTATGCGTCTAGACAATTGAAGATTCACGAACAAAATTATACGACGCATGATTTGGAATTAGGCGCGGTTGTTTTTGCATTAAAGACTTGGAGGCACTACTTATATGGGGTCAAAAGTATTATATATACCGACCACAAAAGTCTTCAACACATATTTAATCAGAAACAACTGAATATGAGGCAGCGTAGGTGGATTGAATTATTGAATGATTACGACTTTGAGATTCGTTACCACCCGGGGAAGGCAAATGTGGTAGCCGATGCCTTGAGCAGGAAGGACAGAGAACCCATTCGAGTAAAATCTATGAATATAATGATTCATAATAACATTACTACTCAAATAAAGGAGGCGCAACAAGGAGTTTTAAAAGAGGGAAATTTAAAGGATGAAATACCCAAAGGATCGGAGAAGCATCTTAATATTCGGGAAGACGGAACCCGGTATAGGGCTGAAAAGATTTGGGTACCAAAATTTGGAGATATGAGAGAAATGGTACTTAGAGAAGCTCATAAAACCAGATACTCAATACATCCTGGAACGGGGAAGATGTACAAGGATCTCAAGAAACATTTTTGGTGGCCGGGTATGAAAGCCGATGTTGCTAAATACGTAGGAGAATGTTTGACGTGTTCTAAGGTCAAAGCTGAGCATCAGAAACCATCAGGTCTACTTCAACAACCCGAAATCCCGGAATGGAAATGGGAAAACATTACCATGGATTTCATCACTAAATTGCCAAGGACTGCAAGTGGTTTTGATACTATTTGGGTAATAGTTGATCGTCTCACCAAATCAGCACACTTCCTACCAATAAGAGAAGATGACAAGATGGAGAAGTTAGCACGACTGTATTTGAAGGAAGTCGTCTCCAGACATGGAATACCAACCTCTATTATCTCTGATAGGGATGGCAGATTTATTTCAAGATTCTGGCAGACATTACAGCAAGCATTAGGAACTCGTCTAGATATGAGTACTGCCTATCATCCACAAACTGATGGGCAGAGCGAAAGGACGATACAAACACTTGAAGACATGCTACGAGCATGTGTTATTGATTTCGGAAACAGTTGGGATCGACATCTACCGTTAGCAGAATTTTCCTACAACAACAGCTACCATTCAAGCATTGAGATGGCGCCATTTGAAGCACTTTATGGTAGAAAGTGCAGGTCTCCGATTTGTTGGAGTGAAGTGGGGGATAGACAGATTACGGGTCCGGAGATTATACAAGAAACTACCGAGAAGATCATCCAAATTCAACAACGGTTGAAAACCGCCCAAAGTCGACAAAAGAGCTACGCTGACATTAAAAGAAAAGATATAGAATTTGAAATTGGAGAGATGGTCATGCTTAAAGTTGCACCTTGGAAAGGCGTTGTTCGATTTGGTAAACGAGGGAAATTAAATCCAAGGTATATTGGACCATTCAAGATTATTGATCGTGTTGGACCAGTAGCTTACCGACTTGAGTTACCTCAACAACTCGCGGCTGTACATAACACTTTCCACGTCTCGAATTTGAAGAAATGTTTTGCTAAAGAAGATCTCACTATTCCGTTAGATGAAATCCAAATCAACGAAAAACTCCAATTCATCGAAGAACCCGTCGAAATAATGGATCGTGAGGTTAAAAGACTTAAGCAAAACAAGATACCAATTGTTAAGGTTCGATGGAATGCTCGTAGAGGACCCGAGTTCACCTGGGAGCGTGAAGATCAGATGAAGAAGAAATACCCGCATCTATTTCCAGAAGATTCGTCAACACCTTCAACAGCTTAAAATTTCGGGACGAAATTTATTTAACGGGTAGGTACTGTAGTGACCCGAACTTTTCCATGTTTATATATATTAATTGAGATTGATATTTACATGATTAAATGTTTCCAACATGTTAAGCAATCAAACTTGTTAAGACTTGATTAATTGAAATATGTTTCATATAGACAATTGACCACCCAAGTTGATCGGTGATTCACGAACGTTAAAACTTGTAAAAACTATATGATGACATATATATGGAAATATATATAGTTAACATGATACTATGATAAGAAAACATATCATAAAGTATATTAACAATTAACTACATATGTAAAAACAAGACTACTAACTTAATGATTTTTAAACGAGACATATATGTAACGATTATCGTTGTAAAGACATTTAATGTATATATATCATATTAAGAGATATTCATACATGATAATATCATGATAATATAATAATTTAAAATCTCATTTGATATTATAAACATTGGGTTAACAACATTTAACAAGATCGTTAACCTAAAGGTTTCAAAACAACACTTACATGTAACGACTAACGATGACTTAACGACTCAGTTAAAATGTATATACATGTAGTGTTTTAATATGTATTTATACACTTTTGAAAGACTTCAATACACTTATCAAAATACTTCTACTTAACAAAAATGCTTACAATTACATCCTCGTTCAGTTTCATCAACAATTCTACTCGTATGCACCCGTATTCGTACTCGTACAATACACAGCTTTTAGATGTATGTACTATTGGTATATACACTCCAATGATCAGCTCTTAGCAGCCCATGTGAGTCACCTAATGAAATGTCCCGTTCTTATTGATTAAAAACGTTCCATATTAATTGATTTCGTTGCGAGGTTTTGACCTCTATATGAGACGTTTTTCAAAGACTGCATTCATTTTAAAACAAACCATAGCCTTTATTTCATCAAAAAAGGTTTAAAAAGCTTTAAGTAGATTATCAAATAATGATAATCTAAAATATCCTGTTTACACACGACCATTACATAATGGTTTACAATACAAATATGTTACAACAAAATAAGTTTCTTGAATGCAGTTTTTACACAATATCATACAAGCATGGACTCCAAATCTCGTCCTTATTTAAGTATGCGACAGCGGAAGCTCTTAATAATCACCTGAGAATAAACATGCTTAAAACGTCAACAAAAATGTTGGTGAGTTATAGGTTTAACCTATATATATCAAATCATAATAATAGACCACAAGATTTCATATTTCAATACACATCCCATACATAGAGATAAAAATCATTCATATGGTGAACACCTGGTAACCGACATTAACAAGATGCATATATAAGAATATCCCCATCATTCCGGGACACCCTTCGGATATGATATAAATTTCGAAGTACTAAAGCATCCGGTACTTTGGATGGGGTTTGTTAGGCCCAATAGATCTATCTTTAGGATTCGCGTCAATTAGGGTGTCTGTTCCCTAATTCTCAGATTACCAGACTTTATAAAAAGGGGCATATTCGATTTCGATAATTCAACCATAGAATGTAGTTTCACGTACTTGTGTCTATTTTGTAAATCATTTATAAAACCTGCATGTATTCTCATCCCAAAAATATTAGATTTTAAAAGTGGGACTATAACTCACTTTCACAGATTTTTACTTCGTCGGGAAGTAAGACTTGGCCACTGGTTGATTCACGAACCTATAACAATATATACATATATATCAAAGTATGTTCAAAATATATTTACAACACTTTTAATATATTTTGATGTTTTAAGTTTATTAAGTCAGCTGTCCTCGTTAGTAACCTACAACTAGTTGTCCACAGTTAGATGTACAGAAATAAATCGATAAATATTATCTTGAATCAATCCACGACCCAGTGTATACGTATCTCAGTATTGATCACAACTCAAACTATATATATTTTGGAATCAACCTCAACCCTGTATAGCTAACTCCAACATTCACATATAGAGTGTCTATGGTTGTTCCGAAATATATATAGATGTGTCGACATGATAGGTCGAAACATTGTATACGTGTCTATGGTATCTCAAGATTACATAATATACAATACAAGTTGATTAAGTTATGGTTGGAATAGATTTGTTACCAATTTTCACGTAGCTAAAATGAGAAAAATTATCCAATCTTGTTTTACACATAACTTCTTCATTTTAAATCCGTTTTGAGTGAATCAAATTGCTATGGTTTCATATTGAACTCTATTTTATGAATCTAAACAGAAAAAGTATAGGTTTATAGTCGTAAAAATAAGTTACAAGTCGTTTTTGTAAAGGTAGTCATTTCAGTCGAAAGAACGACGTCTAGATGACCATTTTAGCAAACATACTTCCACTTTGAGTTTAACCATAATTTTTGGATATAGTTTCATGTTCATAATAAAAATAATTTTCTCAGAATAACAACTTTTAAATCAAAGTTTATCATAGTTTTTAATTAACTAACCCAAAACAGCCCGCGGTGTTACTACGACGGCGTAAATCCGGTTTTACGGTGTTTTTCGTGTTTCCAGGTTTTAAATCATTAAGTTAGCATATCATATAGATATAGAACATGTGTTTAGTTGATTTTAAAAGTCAAGTTAGAAGGATTAACTTTTGTTTGCGAACAAGTTTAGAATTAACTAAACTATGTTCTAGTGATTACAAGTTTAAACCTTCGAATAAGATAGCTTTATATGTAAGAATCGAATGATGTTATGAACATCATTACTACCTTAAGTTCCTTGGATGAACCTACTGGAAAAGAGAAAAATGGATCTAGCTTCAATGGATCCTTGGATGGCTCAAAGTTCTTGAAGCAAAATCATGACACGAAAACAAGTTCAAGTAAGATCATCACTTGAAATAAGATTGTTATAGTTATAGAAATTGAACCAAAGTTTGAATATGATTATTACCTTGTATTAGAATGATAACCTACTGTAAGAAACAAAGATTTCTTGAGGTTGGATGATCACCTTACAAGATTGGAAGTGAGCTAGCAATCTTGAAAGTATTCTTGATTTTATGAAACTAGAACTTTTGAAATTTATGAAGAACACTTAGAACTTGAAGATAGAACTTGAGAGAGATCAATTAGATGAAGAAAATTGAAGAATGAAAGTGTTTGTAGGTGTTTTTGGTCGTTGGTGTATGGATTAGATATAAAGGATATGTAATTTTGTTTTCATGTAAATAAGTCATGAATGATTACTCATATTTTTGTAATTTTATGAGATATTTCATGCTAGTTGCCAAATGATGGTTCCCACATGTGTTAGGTGACTCACATGGGCTGCTAAGAGCTGATCATTGGAGTGTATATACCAATAGTACATACATCTAAAAGCTGTGTAATGTACGAGTACGAATACGGGTGCATACGAGTAGAATTGTTGATGAAACTGAACGAGGATGTAATTGTAAGCATTTTTGTTAAGTAGAAGTATTTTGATAAGTGTCTTGAAGTCTTTCAAAAGTGTATGAATACATATTAAAACACTACATGTATATACATTTTAACTGAGTCGTTAAGTCATCGTTAGTCGTTACATGTAAATGTTGTTTTGAAACCTTTAGGTTAACGATCTTGTTAAATGTTGTTAACCCAATGTTTATAATATCAAAAGAGATTTTAAATTATTATATTATCATGATATTATGATGTACGAATATATCTTAATATGATATATATACATTAAATGTCGTTACAACGATAATCGTTACATATATGTCTCGTTTCAAAATCATTAAGTTAGTAGTCTTGTTTTTACATATGTAGTTCATTGTTAATATACTTAATGATATGTTTACATATCATAATATCATGTTAACTATATATATAACCATATATATGTCATCATATAGTTTTTACAAGTTTTAACGTTCGTGAATCACCGGTCAACTTGGGTGGTCAATTGTCTATATGAAACCTATTTCAATTAATCAAGTCTTAACAAGTTTGATTGCTTAACATGTTGGAAACATTTATTCATGTAAATATCAATCTCAATTAATATATATAAACATGGAAAAGTTCGGGTCACTACAGTACCTACCCGTTAAATAAATTTCGTCCCGAAATTTTAAGTTGTTGAAGGTGTTGACGAATCTTCTGGAAATAGATGCGGGTATTTCTTCTTCATCTGATCTTCACGCTCCCAGGTGAACTCGGGTCCTCTACGAGCATTCCATCGAACCTTAACAATTGGTATCTTGTTTTGCTTAAGTCTTTTAACCTCACGATCCATTATTTCGACGGGTTCTTCGATGAATTGAAGTTTTTCGTTGATTTGGATTTCATCTAACGGAATAGTGAGATCTTCTTTAGCAAAACATTTCTTCAAATTCGAGACGTGGAAAGTGTTATGTACAGCCGCGAGTTGTTGAGGTAACTCAAGTCGGTAAGCTACTGGTCCGACACGATCAATAATCTTGAATGGTCCAATATACCTTGGATTTAATTTCCCTCGTTTACCAAATCGAACAACGCCTTTCCAAGGTGCAACTTTAAGCATGACCATCTCTCCAATTTCAAATTCTATATCTTTTCTTTTAATGTCAGCGTAGCTCTTTTGTCGACTTTGGGCGGTTTTCAACCGTTGTTGAATTTGGATGATCTTCTCGGTAGTTTCTTGTATAATCTCCGGACCCGTAATCTGTCTATCCCCCACTTCACTCCAACAAATCGGAGACCTGCACTTTCTACCATAAAGTGCTTCAAACGGCGCCATCTCAATGCTTGAATGGTAGCTGTTGTTGTAGGAAAATTCTGCTAACGGTAGATGTCGATCCCAACTGTTTCCGAAATCAATAACACATGCTCGTAGCATGTCTTCAAGCGTTTGTATCGTCCTTTCGCTCTGCCCATCAGTTTGTGGATGATAGGCAGTACTCATGTCTAGACGAGTTCCTAATGCTTGCTGTAATGTCTGCCAGAATCTTGAAATAAATCTGCCATCCCTATCAGAGATAATAGAGATTGGTATTCCATGTCTGGAGATGACTTCCTTCAAATACAGTCGTGCTAACTTCTCCATCTTGTCATCTTCTCTTATTGGCAGGAAGTGTGCTGATTTAGTGAGACGATCAACTATTACCCAAATAGTATCAAAACCACTTGCAGTCCTTGGCAATTTAGTGATGAAATCCATGGTAATGTTTTCCCATTTCCATTCTGGGATTTCGGGTTGTTGAAGTAGACCTGATGGTTTCTGATGCTCAGCTTTGACTTTAGAACACGTCAAACATTCTCCTACGTATTTAGCAACATCGGCTTTCATACCCGGCCACCAAAAATGTTTCTTGAGATCCTTGTACATCTTCCCCGTTCCAGGATGTATTGAGTATCTGGTTTTATGAGCTTCTCTAAGTACCATTTCTCTCATATCTCCAAATTTTGGTACCCAAATCCTTTCAGCCCTATACCGGGTTCCGTCTTCCCGAATATTAAGATGCTTCTCCGATCCTTTGGGTATTTCATCCTTTAAATTTCCCTCTTTTAAAACTCCTTGTTGCGCCTCCTTTATTTGAGTAGTAAGGTTATTATGAATCATTATATTCATAGATTTTACTCGAATGGGTTCTCTGTCCTTCCTGCTCAAGGCATCGGCTACCACATTTGCCTTCCCCGGGTGGTAACGAATCTCAAAGTCGTAATCATTCAATAATTCAATCCACCTACGCTGCCTCATATTCAGTTGTTTCTGATTAAATATGTGTTGAAGACTTTTGTGGTCGGTATATATAATACTTTTGACCCCATATAAGTAGTGCCTCCAAGTCTTTAATGCAAAAACAACCGCGCCTAATTCCAAATCATGCGTCGTATAATTTTGTTCGTGAATCTTCAATTGTCTAGACGCATAAGCAATCACCTTCGTTCGTTGCATTAATACACAACCGAGACCTTGCTTTGATGCGTCACAATAAATCACAAAATCATCATTCCCTTCAGGCAATGACAATATAGGTGCCGTAGTTAGCTTTTTCTTCAATAACTGAAACGCTTTCTCTTGTTCATCATTCCATTCAAATTTCTTCCCTTTATGCGTTAATGCAGTCAAGGGTTTTGCTATTCTGGAAAAGTCTTGGATGAACCTTCTGTAGTAACCAGCTAGTCCTAAAAACTGGCGTATGTGTTTCGGAGTTTTCGGGGTTTCCCACTTTTCAACAGTTTCTATCTTTGCCGGATCCACCTTAATACCTTCTTTGTTCACTATGTGACCGAGGAATTGAACTTCTTCCAACCAAAATGCACACTTTGAAAACTTAGCGTACAATTCTTCCTTCCTCAATACTTCTAACACCTTTCTCAAATGTTCACCTTGTTCTTGGTCATTCTTTGAGTAAATAAGTATGTCATCAATGAAAACAATGACAAACTTGTCAAGGTATGGTCCACACACTCGGTTCATAAGGTCCATGAACACAGCTGGTGCATTAGTTAAACCAAACGGCATGACCATAAACTCGTAATGACCGTAACGTGTTCTGAAAGCAGTCTTTGGAATATCATCTTCTTTCACCCGCATTTGATGATACCCGGAACGTAAGTCAATCTTTGAATAAACAGACGAGCCTTGTAGTTGATCAAATAAGTCATCGATTCTCGGTAGTGGGTAGCGGTTCTTGATGGTAAGTTTGTTCAACTCTCGGTAGTCGATACACAACCTGAATGTACCATCTTTCTTCTTGACAAACAAAACAGGAGCTCCCCACGGTGATGTGCTTGGTCGAATGAAACCACGCTCTAAAAGTTCTTGTAATTGGCTTTGTAGTTCTTTCATCTCGCTGGGTGCGAGTCTGTAAGGAGCACGAGCTATTGGTGCAGCTCCTGGTACAAGATCTATTTGAAATTCAACGGATCGATGTGGGGGTAATCCCGGTAATTCTTTCGGAAATACATCAGGAAATTCTTTTGCGACGGGAACATCATTGATGCTCTTTTCTTCAGTTTGTACTTTCTCGACGTGTGCTAGAACAGCATAGCAACCTTTTCTTATTAGTTTTTGTGCCTTCAAATTACTAATAAGATGTAGCTTCGTGTTGCCCTTTTCTCCGTACACCATTAAGGGTTTTCCTTTTTCTCGTATAATGCGAATTGCATTTTTGTAACAAACGATCTCCGCTTTCACTTCTTTCAACCAGTCCATACCGATTATCACATCAAAACTCCCTAACTCTACTGGTATCAAATCAATCTTAAATGTTTCGCTAACCAGTTTAATTTCTCGATTCCGACATATATTATCTGCTGAAATTAATTTACCATTTGCTAATTCGAGTAAAAATTTACTATCCAAAGGCGTCAATGGACAACTTAATTTAGCACAAAAATCTCTACTCATATAGCTTCTATCCGCACCCGAATCAAATAAAACGTAAGCAGATTTATTGTCAATAAGAAACGTACCCGTAACAAGCTCCGGGTCTTCCTGTGCCTCTGCCGCATTAATATTGAAAACTCTTCCACGGCCTTGTCCATTCGTGTTCTCCTGGTTCGGGCAATTTCTAATAATGTGGCCTGGTTTTCCACATTTATAACAAACTACATTGGCATAACTTGCTCCGACACTACTTGCTCCGCCATTACTCGTTCCGACACCATTTGTTCCTTTCGTTCTATTAACCCCTGGTCCGTAGACCTCACACTTCGCCGCGCTATGACCATTTCTTTTACACTTGTTGCAAAATTTGGTGCAGAACCCCGAGTGATTCTTTTCACACCTTTGGCATAGCTGCTTCTGATTGTTGTTGTTGTTGCGGTTATTATTGTTGTTGGGATGATTGTTGTAGTTGCTGTTGTTGTTGTTGTTGTTGTTGTTGTTGGGCCGTTTGTTGTAGTTGCGATTGATGTTGCGATTGTTGGGATAATTGTTGCGATTATTGTTGTAATTGTTGTTGTTGTTGTATTGGTGATTCTTATCACCGTTTTCCTCCCACTTTCTTTTGACTTGCTTCACATTGGCCTCTTCAGCAGTCTGTTCTTTAATTCTTTCTTCAATTTGGTTCACGAGTTTGTGAGCCATTCTACATGCCTGTTGTATGGAGGCGGGCTCGTGTGAACTTATATCTTCTTGGATTCTTTCCGGTAATCCTTTCACAAACGCGTCGATCTTCTCTTCCTCATCTTCGAATGCTCCCGGACACAATAGGCACAATTCTGTGAATCGTCTTTCGTACGTGGTAATATCAAATCCTTGGGTTCGTAACCCTCTAAGTTCTGTCTTGAGCTTATTGACCTCGGTTCTGGGACGGTACTTCTCGTTCATCAAGTGCTTGAATGCTGACCACGGTAGTGCGTACGCATCATCTTGTCCCACTTGCTCTAGATAGGTATTCCACCATGTTAACGCAGAACCTGTGAAGGTATGCGTAGCGTACTTCACTTTGTCCTCTTCAGTACACTTACTTATGGCAAACACCGATTCGACCTTCTCGGTCCACCGTTTCAATCCGATCGGTCCTTCGGTTCCATCAAATTCCAAAGGTTTGCAGGCAGTGAATTCTTTGTAGGTGCATCCTACACGATTTCCTGTACTGCTAGATCCAAGGTTATTGTTGGTATGTAGCGCAGCCTGTACTGCGGCTATGTTTGAAGCTAGAAAAGTACGGAATTCCTCTTCATTCATATTCACGGTGTGTCGAGTAGTCGGTGCCATTTCCTTCAAAATAGTCAAATGGAACAAGTTAATCATACAGAATGTTAAGAGTAGTTAATAGTATTTCGTAGCATAATATGAACTCATTTATAAAAGCTTTTTCTTCATATTAGCGTTTTATAAGTTTAAATTCGGGTAGTACCTACCCGTTAAGTTCATACTTAGTAGCTAATATACAATTCAACTACTACAATTCTATATGAAAAACTGATTGTAATAATATTTCGCGTTCAAGCTTTTATACAATATTTTACAAACTTACAATACCGCTTATTTTACATAAAGCATGAAATATAGCACACAATAACTTTGATACAAGATAGTTGTGAAGATAATTCTAGCTAGTACACAAGTCGTTCAGCAAAGGCAATAAAGACACGTAATTCATACGTCCAGAAACAAGTCATGCATTCTGGTTTTACTAGGACTACTTCCCATCCTTGGTCTTGTGCAACATAACCGTTATGGCCGTTGATAAGACAGCGTGTTGTAACATCATCAAAGGGACGAGGGTTACGTAATGTCCAACAGTCCCGTAATAATCTAAAAACCTCATTTCTTACCCCAATTACCGACTCCGTCACTTGTGGAAACGTTTTGTTTAATAGTTGTAGCCCGATGTTCTTGTTCTCACTTTGGTGAGAAGCGAACATTACTAATCCGTAAGCATAACATGCTTCTTTATGTTGCATGTTAGCCGCTTTTTCTAAATCACGAAGTCCAATATTCGGATATATTGAGTCAAAATAATTTCTTAACCCGTTGCGTAAAATAGCATTTGGGTTCCCCGCAATATATGCGTCAAAGTAAACACATCGTAACTTATGGGTTTCCCAATGTGATATCCCCCATCTTTCAAACGAAAGTCTCTTATAAACCAAGACATTCTTGGAACGTTCTTCGAATGTCTTACAAACTGATCTCGCCTTAAATAGTTGTGCCGAAGAATTCTGGCCGACTCTAGACAAGATTTCATCAATCATGTCTCCGGGTAGGTCTCTTAAAATATTGGGTTGTCTATCCATTTTGTGTTTTTAAACTGTAAAATAGACAAGAGTTAGATTCATAAAAAAAAAAATACTTATTAATACAAGCAATTTTTACATATATCATAAAGCATAAGCACACTATATTACATATATTACACCACACGAATACAACTATCTTATTCCGACTCGCTCGTTTCTTCTTGTTGGGTTTTGGTTCGTTTTGCCAAGTTTCTAGGGATATATGATGTTCCCCTAATACGAGCCGTCGTTGTCCACATTGGTTTAGAAAAACCTGGTGGTTTAGAGGTTCCCGGGTCATTGTTACAACTTAAGGACTTCGGGGGTTGACGATACATATAAAGTTCATCGGGGTTGGAATTAGATTTCTCTATTTTTATGCCCTTTCCCTTATTATTTTCTTTTGCCTTTTTAAATTCAGTTGGGGTTATTTCTATAACATCATCGGAATTTTCGTCGGAATCCGATTCATCGGAGAATTGGTAATCCTCCCAATATTTTGCTTCCTTGGCGGAAACACCATTGACCATAATTAACCTTGGTCGGTCGGTTGAGGATTCTCTTTTACTTAACCGTTTTATTATTTCCCCCACCGGTTCTATTTCTTCTTCCGGTTCCGATTCTTCTTCCGGTTCCGATTCTTCTTCCGGTTCCGACTCTTCTTCCGGTTCCTCTTCGGGAACTTGTGAATCAGTCCACGAATCATTCCAATTTACATTTGACTCTTCATTATTATTAGGTGAGTCAATGGGACTTGTTCTAGAGGTAGACATCTATCACATAATATCAAACACGTTAAGAGATTAATATATCACATAATATTCATATGTTAAAAATATATAGTTTCCAACAAAAATGTTAAGCAATCATTTTTAAAGAAAACACGGTCGAAGTCCAGACTCACTAATGCATCCTAACAAACTCGATAAGACACACTAATGCAATTTTCTGGTTCTCTAAGACCAACGCTCGGATACCAACTGAAATGTCCCGTTCTTATTGATTAAAAACGTTCCATATTAATTGATTTCGTTGCGAGGTTTTGACCTCTATATGAGACGTTTTTCAAAGACTGCATTCATTTTAAAACAAACCATAGCCTTTATTTCATCAAAAAAGGTTTAAAAAGCTTTAAGTAGATTATCAAATAATGATAATCTAAAATATCCTGTTTACACACGACCATTACATAATGGTTTACAATACAAATATGTTACAACAAAATAAGTTTCTTGAATGCAGTTTTTACACAATATCATACAAGCATGGACTCCAAATCTCGTCCTTATTTAAGTATGCGACAGCGGAAGCTCTTAATAATCACCTGAGAATAAACATGCTTAAAACGTCAACAAAAATGTTGGTGAGTTATAGGTTTAACCTATATATATCAAATCATAATAATAGACCATAAGATTTCATATTTCAATACACATCCCATACATAGAGATAAAAATCATTCATATGGTGAACACCTGGTAACCGACATTAACAAGATGCATATATAAGAATATCCCCATCATTCCGGGACACCCTTCGGATATGATATAAATTTCGAAGTACTAAAGCATCCGGTACTTTGGATGGGGTTTGTTAGGCCCAATAGATCTATCTTTAGGATTCGCGTCAATTAGGGTGTCTGTTCCCTAATTCTCAGATTACCAGACTTTATAAAAAGGGGCATATTCGATTTCGATAATTCAACCATAGAATGTAGTTTCACGTACTTGTGTCTATTTTGTAAATCATTTATAAAACCTGCATGTATTCTCATCCCAAAAATATTAGATTTTAAAAGTGGGACTATAACTCACTTTCACAGATTTTTACTTCGTCGGGAAGTAAGACTTGGCCACTGGTTGATTCACGAACCTATAACAATATATACATATATATCAAAGTATGTTCAAAATATATTTACAACACTTTTAATATATTTTGATGTTTTAAGTTTATTAAGTCAGCTGTCCTCGTTAGTAACCTACAACTAGTTGTCCACAGTTAGATGTACAGAAATAAATCGATAAATATTATCTTGAATCAATCCACGACCCAGTGTATACGTATCTCAGTATTGATCACAACTCAAACTATATATATTTTGGAATCAACCTCAACCCTGTATAGCTAACTCCAACATTCACATATAGAGTGTCTATGGTTGTTCCGAAATATATATAGATGTGTCGACATGATAGGTCGAAACATTGTATACGTGTCTATGGTATCTCAAGATTACATAATATACAATACAAGTTGATTAAGTTATGGTTGGAATAGATTTGTTACCAATTTTCACGTAGCTAAAATGAGAAAAATTATCCAATCTTGTTTTACCCATAACTTCTTCATTTTAAATCCGTTTTGAGTGAATCAAATTGCTATGGTTTCATATTGAACTCTATTTTATGAATCTAAACAGAAAAAGTATAGGTTTATAGTCGTAAAAATAAGTTACAAGTCGTTTTTGTAAAGGTAGTCATTTCAGTCGAAAGAACGACGTCTAGATGACCATTTTAGCAAACATACTTCCACTTTGAGTTTAACCATAATTTTTGGATATAGTTTCATGTTCATAATAAAAATCATTTTCTCAGAATAACAACTTTTAAATCAAAGTTTATCATAGTTTTTAATTAACTAACCCAAAACAGCCCGCGGTGTTACTACGACGGCGTAAATCCGGTTTTACGGTGTTTTTCGTGTTTCCAGGTTTTAAATCATTAAGTTAGCATATCATATAGATATAGAACATGTGTTTAGTTGATTTTTAAAGTCAAGTTAGAAGGATTAACTTTTGTTTGCGAACAAGTTTAGAATTAACTAAACTATGTTCTAGTGATTACAAGTTTAAACCTTCGAATAAGATAGCTTTATATGTAAGAATCGAATGATGTTATGAACATCATTACTACCTTAAGTTCCTTGGATGAACCTACTGGAAAAGAGAAAAATGGATCTAGCTTCAATGGATCCTTGGATGGCTCAAAGTTCTTGAAGCAAAATCATGACACGAAAACAAGTTCAAGTAAGATCATCACTTGAAATAAGATTGTTATAGTTATAGAAATTGAACCAAAGTTTGAATATGATTATTACCTTGTATTAGAATGATAACCTACTGTAAGAAACAAAGATTTCTTGAGGTTGGATGATCACCTTACAAGATTGGAAGTGAGCTAGCAATCTTGAAAGTATTCTTGATTTTATGAAACTAGAACTTTTGAAATTTATGAAGAACACTTAGAACTTGAAGATAGAACTTGAGAGAGATCAATTAGATGAAGAAAATTGAAGAATGAAAGTGTTTGTAGGTGTTTTTGGTCGTTGGTGTATGGATTAGATATAAAGGATATGTAATTTTGTTTTCATGTAAATAAGTCATGAATGATTACTCATATTTTTGTAATTTTATGAGATATTTCATGCTAGTTGCCAAATGATGGTTCCCACATGTGTTAGGTGACTCACATGGGCTGCTAAGAGCTGATCATTGGAGTGTATATACCAATAGTACATACATCTAAAAGCTGTGTATTGTACGAGTACGAATACGGGTGCATACGAGTAGAATTGTTGATGAAACTGAACGAGGATGTAATTGTAAGCATTTTTGTTAGGTAGAAATATTTTGATAAGTGTCTTGAAGTCTTTCAAAAGTGTATGAATACATATTAAAACACTACATGTATATACATTTTAACTGAGTCGTTAAGTCATCGTTAGTCGTTACATGTAAATGTTGTTTTGAAACCTTTAGGTTAACGATCTTGTTAAATGTTGTTAACCCAATGTTTATAATATCAAAAGAGATTTTAAATTATTATATTATCATGATATTATGATGTACGAATATATCTTAATATGATATATATACATTAAATGTCGTTACAACGATAATCGTTACATATATGTCTCGTTTCAAAATCATTAAGTTAGTAGTCTTGTTTTTACATATGTAGTTCATTGTTAATATACTTAATGATATGTTTACATATCATAATATCATGTTAACTATATATATAACCATATATATGTCATCATATAGTTTTTACAAGTTTTAACGTTCGTGAATCACCGGTCAACTTGGGTGGTCAATTGTCTATATGAAACCTATTTCAATTAATCAAGTCTTAACAAGTTATATTGCTTAACATGTTGGAAACATTTATTCATGTAAATATCAATCTCAATTAATATATATAAACATGGAAAAGTTCGGGTCACTACACCTAACACATGTGGGAACCATCATTTGGCAACTAGCATGAAATATCTCATAAAATTACAAAAATATGAGTAATCATTCATGACTTATTTACATGAAAACAAAATTACATATCCTTTATATCTAATCCATACACCAACGAACAAAAACACCTACAAACACTTTCATTCTTCAATTTTATTCATCTAATTGATCTCTCTCAAGTTCTATCTTCAAGTTCTAAGTGTTCTTCATAAATTCCAAAAGTTCTAGTTTCATAAAATCAAGAATACTTTCAAGTTTGCTAGCTCACTTCCAATCTTGTAAGGTGATCATCCAACCTCAAGAAATCTTTGTTTCTTACAGTAGGTTATCATTCTAATACAAGGTAATAATCATATTCAAACTTTGGTTCAATTTCTATAACTATAACAATCTTATTTCAAGTGATGATCTTACTTGAACTTGTTTTCGTGTCATGATTCTGCTTCAAGAACTTCGAGCCATCCAAGGATCGATTGAAGCTAGATCCATTTTTCTCTTTTCCAGTAGGTTTATCCAAGGAACTTAAGGTAGTAATGATGTTCATAACATCATTCGATTCATACATATAAAGCTATCTTATTCGAAGGTTTAAACTTGTAATCACTAGAACATAGTTTAGTTAATTCTAAACTTGTTCGCAAACAAAAGTTAATCCTTCTAACTTGAATTTTAAAATCAACTAAACACATGTTATATATCTATATGATATGCTAACTTAATGATTTAAAACCTGGAAACACGAAAAACACCGTAAAACCGGATTTACGCCGTCGTAGTAACACCGCGGGCTGTTTTGGGTTAGTTAATTAAAAACTATGATAAACTTTGATTTAAAAGTTGTTATTCTGAGAAAATGATTTTTATTATGAACATGAAACTATATCCAAAAATTATGGTTAAACTCAAAGTGGAAGTATATTTTCTAAAATGGTCATCTAGACGTCGTTCTTTCGACTGAAATGACTACCTTTACAAAAACGACTTGTATCTTATTTTTCCAACTATAAACCTATACTTTTCTGTTTAGATTCATAAAATAGAGTTCAATATGAAACCATAGCAATTTGATTCACTCAAAACGGATTTAAAATGAAGAAGTTATGGGTAAAACAAGATTGGATAATTTTTCTCATTTTAGCTACGTGAAAATTGGTAACAAATCTATTCCAACCATAACTTAATCAACTTGTATTGTATATTATGTAATCTTGAGATACCATAGACACGTATACAATGTTTCGACCTATCATGTCGACACATCTATATATATTTCGGAACAACCATAGACACTCTATATGTGAATGTTGGAGTTAGCTATACAGGGTTGAGGTTGATTCCAAAATATATATAGTTTGAGTTGTGATCAATACTGAGATACGTATACACTGGGTCGTGGATTGATTCAAGATAATATTTATCGATTTATTTCTGTACATCTAACTGTGGACAACTAGTTGTAGGTTACTAACGAGGACAGCTGACTTAATAAACTTAAAACATTAAAATATATTAAAAGTGTTGTAAATATATTTTAAACATACTTTGATATATATGTATATATTGTTATAGGTTCGTGAATCAACCAGTGGCCAAGTCTTACTTCCCGACGAAGTAAAAATCTGTGAAAGTGAGTTATAGTCCCACTTTTAAAATCTAATATTTTTGGGATGAGAATACATGCAGGTTTTATAAATGATTTACAAAATAGACACAAGTACGTGAAACTACATTCTATGGTTGAATTATCGAAATCGAATATGCCCCTTTTTATTAAGTCTGGTAATCTAAGAATTAGGGAACAGACACCCTAATTGACGCGAATCCTAAAGATAGATCTATCGGGCCCAACAAGCCCCATCCAAAGTACCGGATGCTTTAGTACTTCGAAATTTATATCATATCCGAAGGGTGTCCCGGAATGATGGGGATATTCTTATATATGCATCTTGTTAATGTCGGTTACCAGGTGTTCACCATATGAATGATTTTTATCTCTATGTATGGGATGTGTATTGAAATATGAAATCTTGTGGTCTATTATTATGATTTGATATATATAGGTTAAACCTATAACTCACCAACATTTTTGTTGACGTTTTAAGCATGTTTATTCTCAGGTGATTATTAAGAGCTTCCGCTATCGCATACTTAAATAAGGACGAGATTTGGAGTCCATGCTTGTATGATATTGTGTAAAAACTGCATTCAAGAAACTTATTTTGTTGTAACATATTTGTATTGTAAACCATTATGTAATGGTCGTGTGTAAACAGGATATTTTAGATTATCATTATTTGATAATCTACGTAAAGCTTTTTAAACCTTTATTTATGAAATAAAGGTTATGGTTTGTTTTAAAATGAATGCAGTCTTTGAAAAACGTCTCATATAGAGGTCAAAACCTCGCAACGAAATCAATTAATATGGAATGTTTTTAATCAATAAGAACGGGACATTTCAAGATCAACTTAACTTTTTGGTCCCTGTGAGATCAACTTAACTTTTTGGTCCCTGTGAGATCAACTTAACTTTTTGATCCGTGCGAGATCAACTTTATAAACTAAATCTTGTGATCTATATCTATTACTGAAATCATTGTTTATGACAAACCTATGAACTCACTCAACCTCGTGTTGACACTTTAAAGCATGTTTATTCTCAGGTACTTAAATATTGCTTCTGCTGTATATCTGCTGCTTTGATGATGATTGCTTACTATGCTTGGAGTCTTCATTACATATCATATCAATTAAGAACATTTAATGCTCTAAATACAATGTAATCTATTTATCTTCCGTTGCAAAACTCAATAAAACATCTCATATAGAGTCGTTCTAGTTTATACAACTGTGATTTGATATAATTAGTCACAAATACCCCAGGCCCTATTTAGGGATGTGACATTCATTTTCAGAAATAGTCGGGTAAATGAGATCAGAAAGGGAGGGTCTGTTAAGATCGGGTTCCTCGAACACTTTTTTGAAATGATTGAATGCTTCATCTTTAATGTCTTTCAGATTTTCATTCCATTGCGCATTAATGTTAAGCCCGCGAATATTTCACTTATTATTCTTATTCCTAATAACCGAGTGAAAGAACTTTGTATTTTCATCCCCTTCAAGATTCCAACGAATCCGTGCTTTTTGCTTCAACATACACGATTTGATTTTTTCCTTTTGTAACCACCCCGCTCGAGCTTCTTTCCAACATTCTAACTCAGAGGGATTTAGAATGGTAGATTCAGCCTTGAGTTCCCAATTTAACGCCTTAGACTTGAGGAAATTGATTTCGGAGTCAAGCTGACCGAATTTGTTGGTACTCCATTCTCTAAGTGCCTTTTTCACATTTTTTAACTTGTTGAGAAAATTGCAGTCCCTTCGATAACTGGAACGAATAGGATCTTCCCACGCTTCAGCTACAATTTGATCCACCCCGTCTTCATCGAGCCAAATATCGAATATTTTGAATGGTTTAGGCCCGAAGTCTTTCCTGTCGTCCATGAGTCGGATGGGCACATGATCCGAGCTGGTTCATCGTCATGAGGCCCATACACATTGTGTAGCGACCCGACCAAATCATGTTTGACGGCGCCATCTACTTAGGTCCCGTTACGTGGCCATAAGTCTTTAAGACAAAGTTTGACCAAAATATGTCGCCTTCATTTCAAAATAAAGATTGTTCCCAAAGTTTACAAGAATTGTTCAACCAATAGTTAAGTTACAACGTTATAATACGAATGAAATCTAGGCGACACGGTTTAAAGTAAAGTTAAAAGACGCTCCATGAAATGCACATATACTCGACATCCAATGCAAGTATCAAATAATGAGCGGAAGCATGTATCATGTATCGTTCAAGGACCTGAGAAAAACATAGAAATCTGTCAACGAAAACGTTGGTGAAATCATAGGTTTAAGTAAGTAAGTACAAGTGAACCACAAGATTTGCATCAATGAAATAATAGTAATACATTCCAAAAGTTTGTTTCACGAGCACCCAATTATCAAAGCTTAACATTCCTTCCATTGTATACCCCATCACTTAGTGCTAGAACAAACACTGATTCTCGAAAATATATTTCATCCGTAGACGGTAGCGAACCGTCAAAGATGAGGGTTGTCAACCCATATGGCCATATAACATAAGTTCTCGCTTACACCCGGCAAGTGTAACTAATGATAATCGAATTGAGGATTTTGTTCTAAACTCGTATGTAGAATGTTTGTTTTCCCGTTCTTGTGTTCACTTAGTTCAAAAGAATCGTTTATGTTTTCTCATCCCAATATAAGTTCAAAAAGAGTAAAAGTGGGACTATGATCTCACCTTGAGTGCACGAGTAGTAAAGTACTTCAACAAGTAAACGTGTGCAAAGAACAATGCTAGTCTTGACCTAAACAATAGGTTGTATCAATAACGGTAAACACGATAGGTCAAAGATGTTCAATTAGTCCTATGGCTCATTACGACTCGATTATTTAGCATGTGAAATCAAATTGCCAAGTTTCATGCAAGATACAAGTATATAAATAAGTTAGGAAGGTTACATAATCATTTGGTTAAGTTTGACAAAAAGTCAAACTTTGGTCGGTCAAAGTCAACGAAAGTCAACACGTTCGGGTCGGGTTCCGAACTATTTTTCTGAGGTTTTTAATCATATATGAACATGTTAGAACAAGTTTCATGTGAATCGGAGGTCCGTAGTATGCCAAACATTTTTCGTAATTTGGACATGGTGGTCAGAGCCTGACCAAGGCTTATGTCGCGCCGCGACATGGTCTGGCCGCGCCGCGGCATTAGCCGTGCGCTGGTACCTGGTCAGTCTCAATTGTTCAAGTCCCAAATCAAAACTCTTTCAAGCATAAGTTACAAACCGCTAACATTTAGAACTCGCACCTTATATCGTTGGAAAGGTAATTTGACAAGGAACACAACTAAACACAATTCATCAACCAAACTTCCACTTACAACAACCAAAAACCGTAATTAAACGTTCATAATCAAAGTTCAAGTTCCAAAAACGCATTTTATGATTCGGGCAACCAATTTACATGAATGATATGCCGTTTCGAAGGTAATCAAGCATACAATCCAACTAAACACTTACCAATAATAATCCATGGCATTCAATGCATCAAAAGTCCATTTCAAGTTCATCAACCCTAACCCAAATTCACCAAAATCAATAATCAAGTTCATGAAGTTTTCTAAGGCAACCTACACATCAAATTGAAGCTAGTGATGCTAGTAACACAATTAAAACATCAACTTTTAACATCTAACAACATATGATCATCCAAAATTCAAGAATAACACACCAAAATTCAAGTTCATGCTAGTTACACTAAAACAACGAGATCGAGCATATAAATCATATATTCATGTTAGACTTGAGCCATAGACACTAATTAACACTTTTATAAGTTAAAATCATCAAGAACACAAAATCTAGTGATTTTAGAAAGTTACCCAAATGAGATGAAGTTGGTACCAAAATGAAGAGGATGAAGAGAGGATCACGAATATGTAATTTATTTGGTTGCTAGCTCCCTAATCCGGATTTAGATGATGAATGAATGAGAAAGGAAATTGGGTGTGTGTGTTCTTGCTAGAGAGAAAGAGAGAGAGATAGAGGTGGAAATGAATGGGTGAAAGGGGTTTGACCCTTTGACCTAGTCAAGGGTTTGATCCCTTGTCAAGTTTAGTCCCTCAACTTTCGCTCGGGTGCGGGAATTACCTAAACGAGATAATTTAAAACGCGTATCAACGGGAGATGTTATAAACATATAACGGACTTTATATTAGTATAACGGAAAAATAAATGGAAAAAGGCGGGATGTTACATTACCTACTCCTTAAAAGAAATTTCGTCCCGAAATTTAAGTAGGCGTAGTAGTCGTTGTTTCTTCCTCGAGATCTTGCGTTTCCGAATTCACGAATAGATGAGGATACTTCCTTTGCATTTGATCTTGTCTTTCCCAAGTAAACTCGGGTCCTCTTTTGGCATCCCAACGAACCTTGACAATCGGGATTCGGCTTTGTTTCAATGTCTTGACGGAGGTGTCCACAATTCCAACCGGTTCCTCCACAAAATGAAGTTTGTCATCAATAGTAAGTTCCTCGAGAGGGATGACGATATCGGGTTCGGCAAGACACTTTTTCAAGTTAGATACATGGAAAGTAGGATGAACGGAGTTCAATTGAGGCGGAAGATCTAAACGATAAGCAACGGTTCCAATACGCTCCAAGATTTCGAAAGGACCAATATACCGCGGATTTAGCTTCCCGCGTTTCCCAAAACGGATTACACCCTTCCAAGGTGCGACTTTTAACATTACTCGGTCACCGACTTGAAATTCAAGATCGTTGCGTCATTTGTCGGTATAGCTCTTTTGACGACTTCGGGCCGTCCTAAGCCTATCCCGGATTTGAACGATTTTCTCGGTGGTTTCGTGAATGAGTTCGGGTCCGGTGATTTGCACGTCGCCTACCTCGGCCCAACAAAGAGGTGAACGACATTTGCGGCCATATAGCGCTTCAAAAGGTGCGGCTTTAATACTCGCGTGATAACTATTGTTGTAAGAGAACTCGGCGAGAGGTAAGTGCTTGTCCCAAGCTTTTCCGAAATCAACCACGCAAGCTCGTAACATGTCCTCTAAGGTTTGAATTGTACGTTCGCTTTGTCCATCGGTTTGAGGATGATATGCGGTGCTCATGTCTAAACGCGTTCCCAACGCTTCTTGCAATGTACGCCAAAATCTAGAAACGAAACGGCCATCTCGGTCGGAGATAATCGATAAAGGTACACCGTGTCGGGCTACGATCTCCTTAATGTAAAGTTGTGCAAGTTTCTCCATTTTGTCCGTTTCTTTCATGGCAAGGAAGTGTGCGGATTTGGTGAGACGGTCAACAATAACCCAAATGGTATCATAACCGCCCGTCGTTTTTGGTAGCTTGGTAATAAAATCCATCGTTATCCTTTCCCACTTCCATTGCGGGATCTCGGGTTGTTGAAGTAGTCCGGACGGTCTTTGGTGTTCGGCTTTGACTTTGGAACATGTCAAACACTTGGAAACATAAGTAGCTACGTCCCTTTTGATGTTCGGCCACCAATATAGTTGTTTAAGGTCGTGGTACATCTTATTGGCACCGGGGTGAATCGAGTATCGTGACTTATGGGCTTCATCTAAAATAAAGCTTCGTAGGTTCCCATAACTAGGCACCCAAATCCTTCCGGCGTAATATCGGAGTCCGGTCTCCCTAATTTCGAATCGAGAGACGAGAATGTTCAAGAGCTCGTGTGAAAGGTTTTCATCCTTGAGAGCCTCATCTTGGGCTACCCGAATTTGGCTATTAAGGTTTGTGTGGATGGTGATGTTTAAGGCTCGGACACGAAGAGGCACCGCTCTTTCTTTTCGACTTAAAGCATCGGCTACTACATTTGCCTTCCCGGGATGGTAACGAAGCTCGCAATCGTAATCGTTTAAGGTTTCAATCCACCTTCGTTGTCTCATGTTTAGTTGCTTTTGATCGAAAATGTGTTGGAGGCTTTTGTGGTCGGTAAAGATAGTACTCTTGGTTCCATAAAGATAGTGTCTCCACATTTTAAGTGCAAAGACAACGGCTCCGAGTTCGAGATCATGTGTCGTATAGTTACGTTCATGAATTTTGAGTTGTCGAGAAGCATAAGCAATGACTTTCGTTCGTTGCATCAATACACACCCAAAACCATGTTTCGAGGCATCACAATATACAACAAAGTCATCATTGCCTTCGGGAAGTGACAAGATAGGAGCGGTGGTTAGCTTCGTTTTCAAGATTTGAAATGCGGATTCTTGCTCGGTCGCCCAAAGGAATTTCTTTCCTTTGTGAGTTAATGCGGTTAGAGGACGTGCAACCAAAGAGAAATTTTCGATGAATCTACGATAGTACCCGGCGAGACCCAAAAATTGACGAATGTGAGTAGGAGTAGTAGGAGTCTCCCATTTGCTAATGGCTTCGATTTTCGTTGGATCGACTTTAATACCTTGGTCACTTACAACATGACCAAGAAATTGAACTTCCTTTAACCAAAATTCACACTTGGAGAATTTGGCATAGAGTTGTTCTTGTCTTAAAAGTTCAAGCACAAGTCGGAGATGTTGTTCGTGCTCTTCTTCATTTTTAGAATAAATCAATATGTCATCGATGAACACAATAACGAATTTATCGAGATACGGTTTGCACACGCGGTTCATAAGATCCATGAACACCGCCGGTGCGTTAGTGAGACCAAATGGCATGACAAGGAATTCATAACTACCATAACGAGTTCGGAAAGCGGTTTTGGAGACATCTTCCCCCTTAACCCTCAGTTGATGATAACCCGAGCGGAGATCGATTTTCGAATATACACAAGACCCTTGTAGTTGATCAAAGAGGTCATCGATGCGAGGAAGAGGATATCGGTTCTTAACCGTCAATTTATTTAGTTCACGATAATCAATGCACATTCGTAGGGATCCGTCTTTCTTTTTAACAAACAAAATCGGAGCGCCCCAAGGTGAATGGCTAGGTTGGATAAAACCACGGTCAAGTAGTTCTTGGATTTGACTTTGCAATTCTTGCATTTCGGATGGAGCAAGTCTATACGGTGCACGTGCTACGGGTGCGGCTCCCGGAATAAGATCGATTTGGAATTCAACCGGTCGATGAGGCGGAAGACCCGGCAATTCGTCGGGAAATACATCGGAATAGTCACTAACAATTGGCACATCATCGATGTGCTTCTCATCGGACTCGACTTTCTTAACGTGGGCAAGGATCGCAAAACAACCCTTACGGAGTAGTTTTCTAACTTTAAGGCACGAAACGAGGTTGAGTCTGGTGCAACTCTTATCGCCATAAACAATCAAAGGTTCACCATTCTCGATAGGAATTCGGATTGCGTTAAGATCACAAAGAATGTGAGATTTCGTTTTGACTAACCAATTCATACCGATTATTACATCAAAGCTTCCTAATTCCATGGGTATCAAGTCAATTTCAAATTCCCTACCCAAAATGTTTAACGTACACCCCCGGTAATATGTGTCGGCACTTAATAGTTTTCCGTTAGCCACTTCAATGGTATAAGTGGTATCTAATGGAAGAGGTGGAGTGCTAAAAGAATGAGTCAAAGTCTTGGATACAAAGCATTTATCGGCACCCGAATCGAATAAGCAAGAGACATAAGAATTGTTGAGAAGAAACGTACCCGTGACTAGTTCAGTGTCATCCCGGGCTTCCTCGGTGTTTATGTTGAAAGCTCGGCCGCGCGTATTGGGGTTATCTTTCCTCTTCGGGCATGCATTTCTATAATGGCCCGTTTGGCCACATTCATAACAAGTGCCCGTCTTTGGTGCATTGGGCCACTTTCGAGCGACGGGAGTGGCATTTTTACAATCGTTGGCCTTATGACCAACTCCTTGGCACCGGTGGCAAATTATCTTACTACATTCGCCAAAGTGATGTTTGTTGCATTTGTTGCAAAGAGGCAGGTTCCCGGCATAACCTTTCTTGCCGTCGGAGGTGTAAGGCTTCTTAGCAAAGTTGTTGTTGCTTGATTGGGAGGGTTCCCACTTTCTTTTGTTGCCGCCCGATTTATCCTCGGCCTTAGGTGCCGAAACTACGATTTCGTCAACCGTTTCAATTAGTTGGCGAGCCATGTTCATAGCGGCTTGATGAGTAGTGGGTTTGGATGACATCACCCCTTGTTTGATGCTTTTTGGAAGACCGAGCATGTAGAGCTCAATCCTTTGAGATTCGGGGTTAACAAGATTAGGACACATCAAGGATAGTTCGGCGAAGCGTTGATTATAAGCTTTAAGATCGTTTCCGACCGCTTTCAAAGCTCTTAGTTCTTCCTCAAGCTTTCGGGTTTCTTCGCGCGGAAAATATTCAACAATCATCTTTTCCTTTAGATTGGCCCAAGAGAGGGCATGAGCTTCATCGGTACCCACCGATTGAACATAGGTGTTCCACCATGTTAGAGCAATTCCGGAGAAAGTGTGAGTGGAGTATTTGACCTTGTCTTGGTCCCGACAACCGCTTATGCTAAAGACGGCCTCGGTTTGTTCAAACCAACGAGTAAGCACAACCGGTCCCCCGGTTCCATCATAAGTGTGGGGTTTGCACCCCATGAAAGCTTTATAGGAGCACCCTTCGCTAGAGTTACCGGCTCCTTGGTTGTTGTTGTTGTTGTTGTTGTGGTTGTTATTATTATTGTTGGATGAGTGACCGGCCATGGCCGCATCTACGGCGGTGGCTATCATCCGTTCGAGAGCTTGTTCGGGAGTTTCATTGCGGCGTACACGACGAGGAGCCATTGTTCCTTCAAGACACAAGAATATCATTGATTAGTATTCTCAATAATACTAACCGTGATATAGAATAAAGATAAAGAGAAGTTTTTTTTTTTTTTTTTTTTTTTTTTTTTTTAAACTCGCCTTAAATTCTTTATGTCATAATGTCGGAACGTTCATATGAGTCACCGTAATATAATCCCGGAAATTATATTACCCTGATTCATATGTGCATTCGACATTATTCTATAAAGTCAAGGTGGCGTGTCAATCAAATTAAACAACGTGAGATTAAGATGAACTAAGAGTAGATATGAGTAGAAGCGTTCGAGTATAAATGCACAAGTAGTCAAGTAATTCCTACTTCAAGTCTATATGCCGGTTGTAGTCTAGATTCACCAATGTACCCTATGACTCGAGGTTGACACCAATGAACTCTAAATCCCTACAACCAACGCTCTGATACCATCTGTAGCGACCCGACCAAATCATGTTTGACGGCGCCGTCTACTTAGGTCCCGTTACATGGCCATAAGTCTTTAAGACAAAGTTTGACCAAAATATGTCGCCTTCATTTCAAAATAAAGATTGTTCCCAAAGTTTACAAGAATTGTTCAACCAATAGTTAAGTTACAACGTTATAATACGAATGAAATCTAGGCGACACGGTTTAAAGTAAAGTTAAAAGACGCTCCATGAAATGCACATATACTCGACATCCAATGCAAGTATCAAATAATGAGCGGAAGCATGTATCATGTATCGTTCAAGGACCTGAGAAAAACATAGAAATCTGTCAACGAAAACGTTGGTGAAATCATAGGTTTAAGTAAGTAAGTACAAGTGAACCACAAGATTTGCATCAATGAAATAATAGTAATACATTCCAAAAGTTTGTTTCACGAGCACCCAATTATCAAAGCTTAACATTCCTTCCATTGTATACCCCATCACTTAGTGCTAGAACAAACACTGATTCTCGAAAATATATTTCATCCGTAGACGGTAGCGAACCGTCAAAGATGAGGGTTGTCAACCCATATGGCCATATAACATAAGTTCTCGCTTACACCCGGCAAGTGTAACTAATGATAATCGAATTGAGGATTTTGTTCTAAACTCGTATGTAGAATGTTTGTTTTCCCGTTCTTGTGTTCACTTAGTTCAAAAGAATCGTTTATGTTTTCTCATCCCAATATAAGTTCAAAAAGAGTAAAAGTGGGACTATGATCTCACCTTGAGTGCACGAGTAGTAAAGTACTTCAACAAGTAAACGTGTGCAAAGAACAATGCTAGTCTTGACCTAAACAATAGGTTGTATCAATAACGGTAAACACGATAGGTCAAAGATGTTCAATTAGTCCTATGGCTCGTTACGACTCGATTATTTAGCATGTGAAATCAAATTGCCAAGTTTCATGCAAGATACAAGTATATAAATAAGTTAGGAAGGTTGCATAATCATTTGGTTAAGTTTGACAAAAAGTCAAACTTTGGTCGGTCAAAGTCAACGAAAGTCAACACGTTCGGGTCGGGTTCCGAACTATTTTTCTGAGGTTTTTAATCATATATGAACATGTTAGAACAAGTTTCATGTGAATCGGAGGTCCGTAGTATGCCAAACATTTTTCGTAATTTGGACATGGTGGTCAGAGCCTGACCAAGGCTTATGTCGCGCCGCGACATGGTCTGGCCGCGCCGCGGCATTAGCCGTGCGCTGGTACCTGGTCAGTCTCAATTGTTCAAGTCCCAAATCAAAACTCTTTCAAGCATAAGTTACAAACCGCTAACATTTAGAACTCGCACCTTATATCGTTGGAAAGGTAATTTGACAAGGAACACAACTAAACACAATTCATCAACCAAACTTCCACTTACAACAACCAAAAACCGTAATTAAACGTTCATAATCAAAGTTCAAGTTCCAAAAACGCATTTTATGATTCGGGCAACCAATTTACATGAATGATATGCCGTTTCGAAGGTAATCAAGCATACAATCCAACTAAACACTTACCAATAATAATCCATGGCATTCAATGCATCAAAAGTCCATTTCAAGTTCATCAACCCTAACCCAAATTCACCAAAATCAATAATCAAGTTCATGAAGTTTTCTAAGGCAACCTACACATCAAATTGAAGCTAGTGATGCTAGTAACACAATTAAAACATCAACTTTTAACATCTAACAACATATGATCATCCAAAATTCAAGAATAACACACCAAAATTCAAGTTCATGCTAGTTACACTAAAACAACGAGATCGAGCATATAAATCATATATTCATGTTAGACTTGAGCCATAGACACTAATTAACACTTTTATAAGTTAAAATCATCAAGAACACAAAATCTAGTGATTTTAGAAAGTTACCCAAATGAGATGAAGTTGGTACCAAAATGAAGAGGATGAAGAGAGGATCACGAATATGTAATTTATTTGGTTGCTAGCTCCCTAATCCGGATTTAGATGATGAATGAATGAGAAAGGAAATTGGGTGTGTGTGTTCTTGCTAGAGAGAAAGAGAGAGAGATGGAGGTGGAAATGAATGGGTGAAAGGGGTTTGACCCTTTGACCTAGTCAAGGGTTTGATCCCTTGTCAAGTTTAGTCCCTCAACTTTCGCTCGGGTGCGGGAATTACCTAAACGAGATAATTTAAAACGCGTATCAACGGGAGATGTTATAAACATATAACGGACTTTATATTAGTATAACGGAAAAATAAATGGAAAAAGGCGGGATGTTACACATTGAGCACGTTGAGTTTATTGCCATTGATTTTCCATATACCACGAATCCCAATTACACAATCGAATTGAACCATGTCTTGAGCCTCAAAATAATTCGAATCCCAAATAAGAAGTTGTCCACCTGATTTGCCCACCATTTCTTTTTGTATGAAATTACATTCAGTCGATCCCCATAGATTTTGAATCCACAGATTATTGACCGTATGTAATTTTGTTCTTTGAATTGCAAAAAAGATTGGCTTTTCTTTTGTAATTAATTTTTTCGTATCTCCGAATTTGCTCTCCTTCCCGACCCCGAACCCTCTAATGTTATAGGAGATAATTAACATTGAGAAATAGTAAATGCGAATCAGAAGGGCAAAAACTTACAAAGCTGAGGGTTTCCTCTGCCATTTAAGCCCTAATTGACACCCAAATTCGTACACATCCTCGGGGTTTAATGGTTTAGCCACGCTAGAAGTGCCCTCCGATTTGGAGCAATTACCCGTGCTGTTAGCTCGACTTGGTTGGATCTTAGATTTCGGTTTCTTATTCGAATTCGCTTTGGAATTCATATTTGATGAATTGTTTTGACCAGCACATGAGGTACACCTAGAACGCAACGGTTTCTTGTCTGTTCTAGGTTTCCTTGCTACATTTTTAATGTTGAGCATCCGAGATGAAGATTTCCACCTTCTTAGGTTGGACCAACAGCAATCTTTTTTGGTTTTGCACTCGAGCTATTTCATGCTCATTTATTTTTTTGATTCTTTAGGTTCTTCCGATTAGAGGTAGAAACAGGCTTAGATTTTCTTTTTTCAGCCCTTTCTGAGGGCCCAGTAGCAGAACTGCTACCCACTAAATTGGGCTTGTCACCATGTGACGACCGCTCCAAATCCATATGGACGAACACGTCATTCATCGATTTCATTGCGAGGTATTTGACCTCTATATGATACGTTTTGTAAACATTGCATTCTTTTGAAAAGGCACACCATAAATGAATATTTAAATCAAAGGTTTTCGACATCTGATGATTTCTACATAAAGACAATCACCATAAATAATAGTTTACAACAGTACTTCCGTTGACAATGCAGGCAAAATAAGATACATGGTGATGATTTGGTGAATGCAACGTTTCCTTGAAAAATATGCCATGTAAGACTCCATGCACATAGCTTGTCTAACATATAAGCAAACAGCGAAAGACTTCTAGGGAACCTGAGAATAAACATGCTAACAAGTGTCAACACAAAGGTTGGTGAGTTCATAGTTTTAGTGTTTCGCATAATCTGTATATAAAAGTGGATCACAAGATTTCAGTTGTTTCATCTAGAAACGTTTATCAAAATATTCTACAAGATTGAGCACCCTGGTAACTAAACTTTAACGTCTATATAATAAGTACCCCTGTTTTAACATACATGCAACCAACATGTACAATACACGCAAACCAACGTGTACTAAACTCAAATAGCATACGTCTGTTTTATAGTTCAGGCTAGGGTTTCTATACCAGGAACAGACGGGGATGTAAAGCCCTATGGATCCATATACTACTACTCGCGCCCACCAGTTCTTATAACTGGCAGTTACTAGTTACCAAAGCTAAGGGATTTTCGGTTCAAACTCAGTATAGAATTTAGTATGTACTTGTGTCCATTGTTTAAAATAAATTGCATGTATTCTCAGCCCAAAAATATATATTGCAAAAGCATTTAAAAGAGGAGCAAATGAAACTCACCTTAGCAGCATATAAAGTTGTTCACCAAAATGTGACCGAAACTCGGATTACCAATTAATTGTAGATCTCAACCTAGAGAACATATGTTGGTCAATAAATGTTTATCAAGCTAGGTCTGGTCATAGTGTATCATAATCCTAATGCTCGAGATCGACATACAAAAGTTATCAAAAGTCATTTCAAAAAGTCAATTTTGACAAAAGTTCAACAAAACGAGATGTACCTTATATAAGGATTCATTTACTCGATTGGTAATATTCAAAAAATCCATTTTATCAATCTCGTAAACAAGTTATTTAAATCTTAATTGCAGATTCAAAAGCAATTTCAATTAACATCAATCATAATTCAGTTGATCATATCTTTTAATCAGTTCATCGATACTATTCGGTGTCTAAATGAAAAGTTATTGATTTTTCGCCAGCTTTCCAAAAACATGTATATCATATACCTTTTACCAGTAATATATGTATTTAATTCGTGATTCATCATAAAATGTTTAACGATGAAATTTAGCATACAAGCTTGTATAAATATATATATACTCGAGCACTAGACATGGATACACTATTAGTATATAAAAGATAAAATATAAATGCTTACGTATCAATATTGTGATTCAATATTTCAGAAAAGTACGTAGACGTAACGGAGATGATAAACACTAGGTTTGATTCATAAATATACCCCAGAACATTACCCATAATTTCCTTAGCTCTATCCTGCTTGAAAATCCATTTTGAAAGTAACCCACCCATGACCTCGTCGTAGTATTTTATGTATAATACATAATTAATAATACTAATAATAATAAGATTAATAATAATATTAATCTTAATAATATAAATAATAATAATAATAATAATAATAATAATAATAATAATAATAATAATAATAATAATAAAATAAATTAAATAAATATTACGGAGTAATAATACTTGAGAAAGAGAGATAGATTCAGCTGAGCCAAAAATCGCGCAATTTATAGAACCTTTTCTGAAAAAGTACGCCATGCGATCGCATGGGATTTGTGCTTCAAGGCCATGCGATCGCATGGCACCCTGGGACAGCTCATAAATTTTTAACTTCTTGTTTGTCGACATAATTTTATATTATATATATAATATATCTAATTTATATAATTAATTATATATTATATTAAATTCACATGCATAGTTGACTTGTAATTTTTTTTTCTGATAAGTCGTACGTCATCACTCGACTTATGTCCCGGTTTCGGTTTTTCAAATGTCCTTTCGTACGCTGAGAAAACTTGTATTTTACGTTTTGTGACTCGTACCTTTGTCAAAATATAGCCTTAAATTATCCCTAAACTATACCACTCAAAGTATATCATAAACTTTCGAGTATTTTGGTCATTTACTTCTATAAATCATTGCCTCGCTATTTGTTGATATATATATAATAACAAATCGTTTTATGACCAAGTTAATATATATTTTCAACATTCATAAACAAGTTTTAAATATATGTCACAAGTTATTCATACAATTAATATTTCAACTTATCATATATATTCAAATAAATATTTAAACCAATAAGTTTAATGTACGGTATTAAACAATTAAAACTTTGTTACGTTTTCAAGTTATAGTATATATATGTATCTATTTACATATAATGGTTCGCGAATCATTGAGAACAACCGAAGGGTACTTGAATAGTTCAAAAATTTTGAGATTCGGTTTTACAGACTTTGCTTATCGTGTCGGAAACGTTAAATCATTTAAAGATAAAGTTTAAATTTGGTCAAAAATTTCCGGGTTGTCACAATATCTACCCGTTAAAGAAATTTTGTCTCAAAATTTGAGTGAGGTCGTCATGGCTAACAATAAAAATGTTTTCATGACGAATATGAGTTGGTAAATAGAATTTTTTTTTCACCATTGAATAATACGGATAAAACAATCCGATTACTCGAAGCGTATGAGAGAAGTTATCGTAATAGAGTGAAATGGAGAATAGAGATTCATCTTATCTCTTGATGTAGTAACGATTGATTTCCGGAATTTAAGGAATAGAAAATCTTCATAATTTAAATAAGATTTGATTCTTCGGAATTTAAGGAAATTAGGATTTTCTTTGATTAAATGCGTAATCTGCCTCGATTGCTATGTCTGATATTTTGCTATAAATTGACCTCTTCCGTTTCATTTATTTTCACCACTCCTATAATCTTCTTTCTTATTTCATACTTCTTAATAGATTGTGAAAATGCTTAATCCAGTTCTGATTCTTGATATTTTCTTGGCTATCGTATCCTTCATTCTTCTTTTTCATCTACCACCAGAGGAGGTTATTTTCTTCTACTATTACCTTAGGGTTATAGTGTTTTTCATTCTCCAGTGTCTTTATATTGCTATACGCATCGATATACACGGTTTGTAATTTCGAGATTGTTTTTGGGCTTTATATTTTCCATTATATTTCGGAGCTTCATGATTTCGTTTTCTCTTCCCGACTTTAAGTCAAGCGAATAATAGTCCAAAATTCGTAGGTATGGATTTTGAAATGAACATAGTTAATGTTCTAAGAAAGAAATGGTAATGGCACAATCTGACTTTTCAAATTACCAGAATATCCGAAAAAAATCGAATCATTAAGAAAAATATTTTCTTGATATGTTTAGAGGTTAAATAGAATGAAATAGTTATGTAACATGGTTCATGATGAGGGTATGATCTGTGAACCTTTATTACGTTCCATTAGAAACTCAGCATGACTTACTGTAATATAATCACGTTGATCAAGTGTCATTATATTATACTAATTCATGCTTCAGTTCCCAACATTACTTCAAAACATCCATTTTTCGAATTTTTCAGATTTTAGAAACTAAAATAGTTTCTTTTATGATGTAACAAAATAGCGTGAAGAGATAAATGATTTTAGATAAGAATAGTTATGAAAATATCTTCAGAAATATGGAGGATATTTATAATGGAAGATACGATGATATCTTAGAATTTCTAATATCAGAGGATGATGCGGAAAATCTGTCTGTGAAGGTTTAGAATAAGAAGTAAGGTTCTTACTAATGGTTTCTGCAGACACTAAATCATTTGGATTCTTTGAAGGTAGATTTCATCTTTGTAATTTGTCCACAACCTCCTTCTTGGTCTGCTCAATCCGTTTTTCAGTTTCAAACCTTCTCTTTTTCTCAGCTTTACCACCATACTATTCTTTATCATCAAACTTTTGACTGTTAAGGTCGTTTACAGTTTTTGTTGCTTCATCAACATTTTTCCAAAATTCGGAGAACTAGTTTCGTAGTTTGGGGTGTTTTTTGGAAACTTCACATTCGAAGTATGTAAGTCCAGGAGGTAGACGTTATATGTACACATATAACTGTTGGCGTAGACGTGCTACAAGATTTCAAAATACTGATTGCTAATTCCCGATAGTTGGTATGTCAATTGCCGTTACAAGATGTGGATGAGTACATGATACGGTTTTAATGAGTATAAGGATTTTTCGGAAGGTCAAAGATCAATGAAGTTGTTGGTAAATTTACTGCTAATGTGGTGGAACATGAAAGGTTCCCCAGTAACAAAAACGTATATATCAAGGTTATAATAAGGCTAATCTGAAAAGTCGAAGTTGACTGGTTGGAAGTGTGGTAAAACTGGATACTTTGAACAGGGATTGCAAGATCATTTTCGGTAATAACAATGCTAAAGGATCTTTCACAGCTTTAAAGTTAAAGTATAGCTTTGAAAGATGTAGAGATCTAAGAATGATGTCACCGGTTCAGAGTTATGGCTTGGATTCTGATACGTCGATATCAGAATATGTGATTGAATTTGTATGAAATGATTGTGTATCATTGTGAAGATAGGGAGTATAGTTAATGATTTTTGAATCAAAATTGAAGAATGTACAGTGTAACATATTAATTTTGAACTTAAATATTTCTCGAGTAGTACCTACCCGTTAAAGATTTCACAATTAATACTTTGTATAAAAGAATTTTTATTACCGT
Source organism: Rutidosis leptorrhynchoides (assembly GCF_046630445.1). Taxonomy (NCBI): domain Eukaryota; kingdom Viridiplantae; phylum Streptophyta; class Magnoliopsida; order Asterales; family Asteraceae; genus Rutidosis; species Rutidosis leptorrhynchoides. Next base: position 75,306,472 of record NC_092339.1, on the reverse strand, counting down.
CTTTATGAAAATATATGTATGTATATTTTCTTTAGATCTAATATAGATTTAATGAGTTAATATCATATTAAGCTCATTTGATTTTCGGCTTGACTTAGAAATGATTAAACTCTAAAACATTAAAGATTACATAATCTTTGCGGAGTATTTCGCTAATGTAATCGATACTTCATTATTTATTCTTATTTCTCGGTGAAGGATGTTGATGCTTGTGGAATCTTTGTGAACCTTACAAGGCACAGATGATGTTTTCTAGAAAGTTTCGAGTACATCGAAAATGAAAATGTAAAATCAATTATGTAATCGAATAATACACTTGGTTTATTATGAAATGAAATTCATTAAGTTGAAACAGAGATTGTAGTTAACAATGGTTAAGTTGTTAAGGAAGGATGTACATCATTGCATATTAGTAATATGAACTAACCGAGTAGTACCTACCAGTTAAGATTCACACGTAATATCTTAGTACGAAAAGATTTATTTTGATTTCAAAATTCATATATATTAAATATACATAAATTTTCTTCAGGGGAAATGAGTTAATACTTCATCGGTTATTGTTGCTGGTATTTCTTGGTAACTACGATGCGTATGACGTTGATGTTCAAGGTACATATTGTGATGTTGAGGCTTGCGGTGTAGTGACCCGGAAATTTCCGACCAAATTTAAACTTAATCTTTATATGATTTACTGTTTCCGACATGATAAGCAAAGTCTGTAATGTTGAGTCACAAATATTTTGAACTGTTTCATTTATTCGTGTGACTTTCGACCATTCCCGACGATTCACGAACAACTATTTGTAAATAGATAACATATATATTTAAATAGGTATTTATAATTTGAAATATAATTTAGAATATTATATAATATGATTGTTAGGATTTATATTGTAAAATAAATAAATGGTCTTAATTATAAAATTTAGAATGTTTAGCAACACTTTTATATTTTAACTGTTTAGCAATTGACACGATATTATATCCATAAAATCTGTCGGCACAATATTGCATATAAGAGGCTGCTTTAGATATTAAACGTAATAATTACTATTAGGATCCACTGTTTTCTTTTAAACCTCTATTTGAATTAAGTTTGTTTATTGTCTTCTCAACTTTTCTCACAATTAAACTGTACTGAGTTCTTTTCAATTCGCTCCCACTAAGATATATATATATATATATATATATATATATATATATATATATATATATATATATATATATATATATATATATATATATATTAACTTTTCATGAATCAAACAAAGAGACTTTTAAGCTATTATTTCACCCGACACCTAACTCCCACTTTAATAAACTACTTTTTGAAAGAAAACTAAATTCCAATTTTGAAGCTTTTTATCACATGTAAACAGAATTCTTTGTCTGAGTTACACTTATCTAAAATCTAGTCCAAATAAAACACGTGTAATTATGAACGGGAGGTGTTAGTAGATGACAGAAGGGTTCACTGGTTATGCTCTTATCCTTAGTTGCTTTTATTTCTCTTCAGCCATATATATATATTTATGATACACACATGCATATCTACACACAACATTGGTCTTCTTCTTCTCCATCACCACCCTAATTACTAGCTCATCACCGACTGCCACTACCACCGGCTACTACCATCATCATTGTTAGGACTACCATCGACCACCATACCATCTATCCTCCACCACCGTCGGTTTATTCACCTCCTAACACCACCATGACACACCACCGATTAACCCCACCAACGAATCCATGTTATTACTAAAGATGATCCTTACCTGCTGCCATTGTTTTTCGATCATCATCTCATCAACACCATACAACTATCAAATTTTCTATTATTTTGTTTCGTTACTGTTTCTGTTCAAACATGAACCACCACCACGACCAAAACCACCATTACTATTGTGAACAACCAAGCCACCACTATTATTACTTATTTACGTGTTCTATAAAAGAGACCCAAGAACCACCATTCGATTTCAACCACCTGCGTTTTTCTTCCTACCTGGTTCTTTCTGTTCTTTCTTCTTGAACCACTACAACACCAATATAAATGTTTCCTTGTTTCATTGTGAATCACCTCCTTCGACTCAATCCTATGTTGCTGCAATTGTTTCCTTTGCTGTTGAACAGTCACACAACGAAAATTATGTAATGTTTGGAATGATGGGTCAATAGGATTAGAATTATGTCAAGTGGTGGGAGGTATTTGATATTATAATACAACACTTAATCTAATCTCCATGATAAATCAATACTAGTGGAACAAGTTGTGGCCGACACTTTTGGTTGTTTGAACATGGAATTCTTCGTGGTGGACCAAGATCTTATTACTTTACGTGCCAATTCTCCTCCCTCTTTTGATGCTGGACGAAATTCTGTGAAACTAGTCGTGGGCTTTTCATTACTAAACAGGCCGTATAACCTTGTTGGGCCAAGGACTAACCTGCAATATTCTTGGTTGTCTACTGTTGCTGCAGTGTACGTTCCTATATCATTGCCGATTACTGTTACAGCACGTGGGGTGTTCGACAACATTAGGGTTGCTAAGTGTTGATAGAGTGTTAATGGAGGTAATGATGAAAATAATTACGATGACGAGAATTTGATGAAACGAAGACAAAATACAACCTGTTATATTTTTTTTGTGATTCTTTTGTTCGCTGCTAGTTCACAAAACCAAAACCTTCACTATATTTTTTTTTTCCGTTTCTTTCTCTCTTTCTTTTGATGAAGGATGATGACACCTGAAATTGATAACGTGATGAAGATGGTATATTTAAGATATTGATGATGATAAACGATTTGAGGGATGAGAGGTGTCGAAGATTATGATTTAGAATGATGATGATACCTTAGTTGATTACCTATTTCTTTTTCTGATCAATAAAACCCAAAACCCTACTACCCATCGTTATGTCGATCTTGATTACTGCAACAATCTTTGCTATCATCGGTTTAGCTTGAATACCATCGATCACCTCCTTCAATACTTTATAACCGCTATCGTTTTGCTCCCACAACTCAAAACCATCGTGAAAGATGAGAATTGGGTTATATCATTTTGGGTCTGATTAAAAGAGTTACAAATATTGGGCTGCATAAATAAACTCCTTAAATTAAACGTTGGGCCTGTTGGGCCGAGGGAAATTAGGCCAAGTTGTAGATCATGATACGGGTTATATAAAAATAAATGAGTAATAAGAATCGAAATGTAGAAACAGAAGAACGGTTTGATGGTGAGTGGGTTAACGAGAGGTCGAGGGTTCGAATCTGAGCAGTGGCATATTTTTTTTGAAAGCCTCTTTAAACCCTTTTAAGGTAGTAATTCATTTCTATTAATTATTATTATTATTATTATTGATATTATGAATAAGTAAAAACAATTAATAGTTAAGGTTATGATTTTATACATGTAAATTATAAATACAAATATAGTTATAAAGATGATTAAACTTATAATTAAGTGATGACTTAAAATGAAATATTTTTATATTTTTTCAATATCATTATATCATTAGTAGTATTATTATTATTATTATTATTATTATTATTATTATTATTATTATTATTATTATTATTATTATTATTATTATTACTATTAATATTATTTTATCAAAGAAATATTAGATACATAAAAATATATTTGATACATAATATATTAGTATTACATAAAATTATAGAATAATCATATTAACACTGAATATATAAATATCTACATATAACAACTTATTTATTTTCAACATAATACTAATCACGTGTATAATTATAAAACTATCTAAATATTAATTATTTTAAATGAATATACAAACTAAATATATAAGATATATAATTTAATATATAATATATAAATTTGTTCGATTACGATTATATGTATTAATATACATATAAATGATATAGGTTCGTGAATCCGAGGCCAACCCTGCATTGTTCAGTTCCGTCGTATGCATATTTTTACTACAAAATATCATATTGTGAGTTCATTTGATTCCCTTTTACTCTTTATATTTTTGGGACTGAGAATACATGCACTGTTTTTACAATTGCTTTATTAAATGCTTTTGAAATATATTTTGAACTGCGAATACATGAAATGCTTTTATAAATGTTTGACGAGATAGACACAAGCAAAACATTCCTCGAATGAATTATTATGCAGACAGAAGTTCTGCGGATTATTATCGAATTATGTGGACATGATAATTGCCACCATTGAATTATGTGGACATGATAATTGCCACCATTGAATTATGTGGACATGATAATTGCCACCATTGAATTATGTGTATATGATAATTGCCACCAGTTGATGTGAATATTATGTATCGAGAGAATGATTTTATACACAGGTTATGTGTATGTTATTTTTGTGCACGAGATATGTGTACGGTTACTAAGATTTATGAAAGATGATTTCGTACACGAGAAAGGTGTACTGTATTTAAAAGATATCACATGTACATTACAGGTGGGTATAGGATTCGGGCCCATTTGTACTATGCAGCATTTAAATCTTGTGGTCTATCAAAATGATGAATTTTTACTGTTTACAATAAACTTATGAACTCACCAACCTTTTGGTTGACACTTGAAAGCGTGTTTATTCTCAGGTATGAAAGAAATCTTCCGCTGTGCATTTGCTCATTTTAAAGACATTACATGGAGTCGTTCATGGCATATAGAGGTCCGTTCATCGCGATGGTACCATATGTTATTGTATTAGTTCGGAAGATTTTGGACGGAGTATGACATGTGGTATCAGAGCGGTGGTCTTAGCGAACCAGGTCTTGCATTAGTGTGTCTAACTGATAGTTGTTTAGATGCATTAGAGAGTCTGGACTTCGACCGTGTCTGCATGTCAAAAGTTTTGCTTATCATTCGTGTCGAAAATCATCTACTTATTATCCTTAGGAAATTACCTGCTTATCATTCCTAGTCTAGACCCATCTTACTGCATTGATTGCATGAATAGTGTATAGACAAAATTCATATCTTAGCGTATCTGTTATTGTTACCTTTGCCTGACAGCTTCCGTAGATTCCTCCGTAACTTATGGGATTTTAGTATTATATATGCATCTGTAAATTATGTATTGCAGGATACTAATCTACATCCTATAATCTATTTCTTATCAAAAATCCTTCATCTGATCGTACGAGATAAATCCCGCAACCAGTTCGAGTCCCTCAGATTTCGATAGCTATTTCGATAGTTATTCCGACAGCTATTCCGACATGGATATTCACCTAAGCTCCGAAAACAGCGTCACCAGAATGAATCAACCAATCATCCAACCTCAATTCATCTGATGGGTTCATAGTCGACTTAATCAATGGAGACGAGTAGAAAACGATTCTTTCCACCCACCAACCTGCACTATTGGCAAAGAATCTGAAGCACTTACCGACAAACCAATCCGAAACACCATTTTCACCATCATTTCCTGAATATCTCGCTATGAATATGTACTATCTAAATTTCTAAACCTTATTCATTCACTCGTTCCTACCGACAATCATCCCGGAGTAATAAGTCAACGAGCTTCGCATCCGAGTTGTAGCCTTGAAAAATATGGTGCAAAAAAAGTACCAGCTTCAGCAACATTACCGGCATCAACAGTACCACCAACAACAACATCCGCATCCCAAGCCTCAATTTCACAATCTGTTCCACGAACATCAACATCATACGCACCATAGATACCAAGGAGTACCAATAGCAATGAACGATAAAGTATTGATCCATAACTTCATTAATATTCTGTGAAGAATATGTGGTTCCTAATAGTTTTAGAGATTACTTATTCTAGCTCAAACCGAAAATCAAATGAGCCTAATATTATATTGACTCATTAAATCCATAATTACCTCTGAAGAAAATATATATGTATATATATTTTCATATAGATTGTGATTAAAAATTCTTTCGTACAAACTGTTAATGGTGAAAATATTTTAACGGGTAGGTAATACCCAAGGAATATTTATATTTCACATTAATAAGTTACATTGTACATTCTTCGATTCAGATTCAGCAGTCATTAACAACACTGCTCAAATTCACACATATACGTATCCGTCCACCAAAGAACTACTATTTTCATCCAAGTTCAATTTCATATTCGGATTTTGACCGATCAGAATCCAAGTCAAGATTTGACAAGTGGCATAATGAAGAAAATAATGAACAAAATAAAATTGATTAGTAACCAATTAATTAACTACGTAAAACTTTAAAACTATATTAACCAAACCATAGCTAACTGTTCCTAGCTAACTGTTCCTATATGACTATTTCCTTAAAATATACTAGTTTTGGTGAAACTATTGGACTACTATCATGGACAATTAAAAAGTATTAAAAGAGTAGGAAATATTAAATACAACACTTTTCGACTTAAAAGATCGTAAATAAATTACATCTACTACTGTTAAATATTTCCTCAAGTTTGCCACTTGATTTCATCTTAAACCTCATTTGTATCTTGACGATTATAATCTGCGTTCAAACCTTTCATGATTCTTGAAAACACCTCAATCGAAAGGATGAACCGACCGCACTTTACCTACGAAAGAAAAGATTGATGCATATAGTTATGCACCTGAAAACACTCGAAACCTGAATAAACGTTTAACACATATCTGTGATAGCTCCTTTGGCGTTGTTATTACCGAAAATAATATTGCAATTTTTTTTTCAAATTAGCCAATTTTGTCACAGCTTCAACAAGTCAACCTCAACTTTTCGTTCGAAACAACCTTATTATAACCTTGATATATACGTTGTCTTTTCATCATCGTTACCGAAGAACCGTTTATATCTCACCTAATTAGCAGTAAACTTACCAACATCTTCATTGATCTTTGACTTTTCTAAAATCATTATAACTATCAAAACTCTATCATATATCCAACTACATCTTGTAACAATAATTTCCATACCAACAATCGGGAATCATCAATCATTAATCTCGAATCTCTCAAGCGTTTTCACTTCAACAGTTATATATACATATAACGTGTAATTCTTGGAAATTTTAATCTTCAATTCTGATATTCTGAACAGCACTCAGTCTACAAATCAATACATTGAACTTTGAAAAAGCTGAATGAAGCAGCAGAAACTGTAGGCAACCGTAAACGACCTTAATCGTCGAAAGTTGATGATAAAGAATTGTATGTTGGCAAAGCTCAGAAAAAGTTTGAAACTGAAAAACTGATTGAGCAAACTATGAAGGAAACCGTGGACAAATCACAAAGAATAAGTTTGGCTTCAAAGAATCTAAATGATTCAGTACCTGCTAAAGTCATTAACGAATACCTTGTTTTTGACTCCAAACTCTTGCGGATAAATTTTCTTCATCATCCTTCGATATTAGAAATTCCAAGATATCATCGTATCTTTCATTATAAATATCCTCCATATTTCTGAAGATATTTTTATAACTATTCTTATCTGAAATCATTAATCTCTTCGTGCTATCAGTGTTACATCATATAGAAACTGTTAGTTTCTATATTCTGTAAACTTTCAAGCATAAAATATGAATGTTGTTGAAGTAGTGTTGGGAACTGATGCATGAGTTAGTATAATATAATGACACTTGATCTACGTGATTATATTACAATAAGTCATGCTGAGTTTCTAATGAAACGTGATGATTCTCAGTACCATCATCATGTGCCATTTACACGACTCTTACATTCTACCCAATCTCTAAACATATTAAGAACATATCTCATTGATAGTTTTATCTTTCCGGATATTCTGGTAAATTTTCCAAATCAAGATCTTGCTATTACGATTTCTTTCTAAGAACATTAATTATGTTCATTTCAAACTTCATATCTACAAATTCTGGACCATTATTCGCTTGACTTGAGGACGGGAAGAGGAAACGGAATAATGAAGCTCTGAAATAGAAATTGGAGTATAAATCGCAGCAAATATGAGAGAGCATTAACTGTGAATGACAATGATTATAGAAGACAGAAGCAGAGACATCGAAGTATAAGGGAAGATATAAAACCCAACAACCACCCAGAAATTATAAACCGTATATGTCAATGCATATAGCAATATAAAGACACGGGAGGACTAGAAACACTATAAACCCAAGAGTATAATAGAAGTAAATAGATTCTTCTGGCGGTAGATGAAAGAGAAGAATGACAGATATGAAAGTTAAGAGTATATCAAGGATCAAAACGAGATGGAGCATATTAACGAATGTTTTAAAGTATGAATCAAGGGAGAAAGAATAGAAGGTGTGAGTTGTAAGGAAACGAAGGGGGTGGATTATTAGTGAAAAATTCGACAGAGAAATCGAAACAGATTATTGCATTTAATCAAAGGAGATCCTGATTTCCCTAATGGCCGAAGAACCAAATCTTATTACGAAGATTTTCTTTAAATCCCATGAAATCCGGAAATCAATCATAACTACGTCATCAGTTAAAACGAATATACCCTTACTCATTTCACTCTCTTGCGATAGCTTCACTTATACTCTTCGCATAATCAAATTGTTTGATCTATATTACTCAATGATGATAAAACTCTATTCATCAACTCATATTCGTCATGAAAACATTTTTATTTTTAGCCATGACGACCTCACTCAAATTTTGGGACGAAATTTCTTTAACGGGTAGGTACTGTAGTGACCCGGAAATTTTCGACCAAATTTAAACTTAATCTTTATATCATTTACTGTTTCCGACATGATAAGCAAAGTCTGTAATGTTGAGTCACAAATATTTTGAACTGTTTCATTTATTCGTTTGACTTTCGACCATTCCCGACGATTCACGAACAACTATTTGTAAATAGATAACATATATATTTAAATAGGTATTTATAATTTGAAATATAATTTAGAATATTATATAATATGATTGTTAGGATTTATATTGTAAAATAAATAAATGGTCTTAATTATAAAATTTAGAATGTTTAGGAACACTTTTATATTTTAACTGTTTAGCAATTGACACGATATTATATCCATAAAATCTGTCGGCACAATATTGCATATAAGAGGCGGCTTTAGATATTAAATGTAATAATTACTATTAGGATCCACTGTTTTCTTTTAAACCTCTATTTGAATTAAGTTTGTTTATTGTCTTCTCAACTTTTCTCACAATTAAACTGTACTGAGTTCTTTTCAATTCATTCAATTCGCTCCCACTAAGATATATAATACATATATATATATATTAACTTTTCATGAATCAAACAAAGAGACTTTTAAGCTATTATTTCACCCGACACCTAACTCCCACTTTAATAAACTACTTTTTGAAAGAAAACTAAATTCCAATTTTGAAGCTTTTTATCACATGTAAACAGAATTCTTTGTCTGAGTTACACTTATCTAAAATCTAGTCCAAATAAAACACGTGTAATTATGAACGGGAGGTGTTAGTAGATGACAGAAGGGTTCACTGGTTATGCTCTTATCCTTAGTTGCTTTTATTTCTCTTCAGCCATATATATATATATATATATATATATATATATATATATATATATATATATATATATATATATATATATATATATATATATATTATGATACACACATGCATATCTACACACAACATTGGTCTTCTTCTTCTCCATCACCACCCTAATTACTAGCTCATCACCGACTGCCACTACCACCGGCTACTACCATCATCATTGTTAGGACTACCATCGACCACCATACCATCTATCCTCCACCACCGTCGGTTTATTCACCTCCTAACACCACCATGACACATCACCGATTAACCCCACCAATGAATCCATGTTATTACTAAAGATGATCCTTACCTGCTGCCATTGTTTTTCGATCATCATCTCATCAACACCATACAACTATCAAATTTTCTATTATTTTGTTTCGTTACTGTTTCTGTTCAAACATGAACCACCACCACGACCAAAACCACCATTACTATTGTGAACAACCAAGCCACAACTATTATTACTTATTTACGTGTTCTATAAAAGAGACCCAAGAACCACCATTCGATTTCAACCACCGGCGTTTTTCTTCCTACCTGCTTCTTTCTGTTCTTTCTTCTTGAACCACTACAACACCAATATAAACGTTTCCTTGTTTCATTGTGAATCACCTCCTTCGAGTCAATCCTATATTGCTGCGATTGTTTCCTTTGCTGTTGAACAGTCACACAACGAAAATTATGTAATGTTTGGAATGATGGGTCAATAGGATTAGAATTATGTCAAGTGGTGGGAGGTATTTGATATTATAATACAACACTTAATCTAATCTCCATGATAAATCAATACTAGTGGAACAAGTTGTGGCCGACACTTTTGGTTGTTTGAACATGGAATTCTTCGTGGTGGACCAAGATCTTATTACTTTACGTGCCAATTCTCCTCCCTCTTTTGATGCTGGATGAAATTCTGTGAAACCAGTCGTGGGCTTTTCATTACTAAACAGGCCGTATAACCTTGTTGGGCCAAGGACTAACCTGCAATATTCTTGGTTGTCTACTGTTGCTGCGGTGTACGTTCCTATATCATTGCCGATTGCTGTTACAGCACGTGGGGTGTTCGACAACATTAGGGTTGCTAAGTGTTGATAGAGTGTTAATGGAGGTAATGATGAAAATAATTACGATGACGAGAAGTTGATGAAACGAAGACAAAATACAACCTGTATTGTTCGCTGCTAGTTCACAAAACCAAAACCTTCACTATATTTTTTTTTCCGTTTCTTTCTCTCTTTCTTTTGATGAAGGATGATGACACCTGAAATTGATAACGTGATGAAGATGGTATATTTAAGATATTGATGATGATAAACGATTTGAGGGATGAGAGGTGTCGAAGATTATGATTTAGAATGATGATGATACCTTAGTTGATTACCTATTTCTTTTTCTGATCAATAAAACCCAAAACCCTACTACCCATCGTTATGTCTATCTTGATTACTGCAACAATCTTTGCTATCATCGGTTTAGCTTGAATACCATCGATCACCTCCTTCAATACTTTATAACCGCTATCGTTTTGCTCCCACAACTCAAAACCATCGTGAAAGATAAGAATTGGGTTATATCATTTTGGGTCTGATTAAAAGAGTTACAAATATTGGGCTGCATAAATAAACTCCTTAAATTAAACGTTGGGCCTGTTGGGCCGAGGGAAATTAGGCCAAGTTGTAGATCATGATACGGGTTATATAAAATAAATGAGTAATAAGAATCGAAATGTAGAAACAGAAGAACGGTTTGATGGTGAGTGGGTTAACGAGAGGTCGAGGGTTCGAATCTGAGCAGTGGCATATTTTTTTTGAAAGCCTCTTTAAACCCTTTTAAGGTAGTAATTCATTTCTATTAATTATTATTATTATTATTGATATTATGAATAAGTAAAAACAATTAATAGTTAAGGTTATGATTTTATACATGTAAATTATAAATACAAATATAGTTATAAAGATGATTAAACTTATAATTAAGTGATGACTTAAAATGAAATATTTTTATATTTTTTCAATATCATTATATCATTAGTATTATTATTATTATTATTATTATTATTATTATTATTATTATTATTATTATTATTATTATTATTATTATTATTATTATTATTATTATTATTATTATTATTATTATTATTAATATTATTTTATTAAAGAAATATTAGATACATAAAAATATATTAGATACATAATATATTAGTATTACATAAAATTATAGAATAATCATATTAACACTGAATATATAAATATCTACATATAACAACTTATTGATTTTCAACATAATACTAATCACGTGTATAATTATAAAACTATCTAAATATTAATTATTTTAAATGAATATACAAACTAAATATATAAGATATATAATTTAATATATAATATATAAATTTGTTCGATTACGATTATATGTATTAATATACATATAAATGATATAGGTTCGTGAATCCGAGGCCAACCCTGCATTGTTCAGTTCTGTCGTATGCATATTTTTACTACAAAATATCATATTGTGAGTTCATTTGATTCCCTTTTAGTCTTTATATTTTTGGGACTAAGAATACATGCACTGTTTTTACAATTGCTTTATTAAATGCTTTTGAAATATATTTTGAACTGCGAATACATGAAATGCTTTTATAAATGTTTGACGAGATAGACACAAGCAAAACATTCCTCGAATGAATTATTATGCAGACAGAAGTTCTGCGGATTATTATTGAATTATGTGGACATGATAATTGCCACCATTGAATTATGTGGACATGATAATTGCCACCATTGAATTATGTGGACATGATAATTGCCACCATTGAATTATGTGGATATGATAATTGCCACCAGTTGATGTGAATGTTATGTATCGAGAGAATGATTTTATACACAGGTTATGTGTATGTTATTTTTGTGCACGAGATATGTGTACGGTTACTAAGATTTATGAAAGATGATTTCGTACACGAGAAAGGTGTACTGTATTTAAAAGATATCGCATGTACATTACAGGTGGGTATAGGATTCGGGCCCATTTGTACCATGCATCATTTAAATCTTGTGGTCTATCAAAATGATGAATTTTTACTGTTTACAATAAACTTATGAACTCACCAACCTTTTGGTTGACACTTGAAAGCGTGTTTATTCTCAGGTATGAAAGAAATCTTCCGCTGTACATTTGCTCATTTTAAAGACATTACATGGAGTCGTTCATGGCATATAGAGGTCCGTTCATCGCGATGGTACCATATGTTATTGTATTAGTTCGGAAGATTTTGGACGGGGTATGACATGCGGTGCGGATGTTGTTGGTGGTGGTAATGGTACTGTTGGTGTTGTTGTCGGTGATACTGTTGATGCCGGTGATTCTGCTGGTGCTTGTAACCTTTGCACCATATTCTCCAAAGCCACTACCCGAGCGCGAAGCTCGTTGACTTCTTCTACTACACCGGGATGATTGGTGGTTCGGACGAGCGGATGAATAAGATCCAGAATTTGAGAGAGTATATGATCATGACGAGATATTCTGGAGATGAGAGAGAAAATGGTATTACGAACAGGTTCGCCGGTAAGTGCTTCAGGTTCTTCGCCAAGAGGGCAATGTGGTGGATGGAAGGGATCGCCTTCTTCTTGTCTCCAATAATTAAGTAGGCTACGAACCCATCCCCAATTCATCCAGAATAGATGATGGCTGATTGGTTGATCCATTCCGGTTACACTGTCTTCGAAATTCAGGTGAATATCCATATCGGAATAGTTGTCGGAGTTTAAGGAATTTGAACTAGATACGGGATCCATCTTGTATAATTAGAGAGATGATTTTTTATATGAAATAGATTATAGAATTTAGATTGGTACTCTTCAATACATAATTTACATATGTATATATAATACCAAAATTCCATAAATCACGGAGGAATTTTCGGAAGATGTCAGGAAAAGTTTACAGTAACAGATACGCTAAGATATGAATTTTTGTCTATACACTATTTATGCAATAAATGCAGGAAAACGTGTCTAGACTTAAGAATGATAAGCATGTAATTTTTGACAAGAAATGATAAGCAAAACTTTTGACATGCAGACACAGTCGAAGTCCAGACTTACGAAAGCATCCTAACAACTATCAGTTAGACACACTTATGCAAGACCTGGTTCACTAGAACCAACGCTCTGATACCAACTGTGACGGTCGCTCCAAATCCATATGGACGAACACGTCATTCATCGATTTCATTGCGAGGTATTTGACCTCTATATGATACGTTTTGTAAACATTGCATTCTTTTGAAAAGGCACACCATAAATGAATATTTAAATCAAAGGTTTTCGACATCTGATGATTTCTACATATACACAATCACCATAAATAATAGTTTACAACAGTACTTCCGTTGACAATGCAGTCAAAATAAGATACATGGTGATGATTTGGTGAATGCAACGTTTCCTTGAAAAATATATCATGTAAGACTCCATGCACATAGCTTGTCTAACATATAAGCAAACAGCGAAAGACTTCTAGGGAACCTGAGAATAAACATGCTAACAAGTGTCAACACAAAGGTTGGTGAGTTCATAGTTTTAGTGTTTCGCATAATCTGTGTATAAAAGTGGATTACAAGATTTCAGTTGTTTCATCTAGAAACGTTTATCAAAATATTCTACAAGATTGAGCACCCTGGTAACTAAACTTTAACGTCTATATAATAAGTACCCCTGTTTTAACATACATGCAACCAACATGTACAACACACGCAAACCAACGTGTACTAAACTCAAATAGCATACGTCTGTTTTATAGTTCAGGCTAGGGTTTCTATACCAGGAACAGACAGGGATGTCAAGCCCTATGGATCCATATACTACTACTCGCGCCCACCAGTTCTTATAACTGGCAGTTACTAGTTACCAAAGCTAAGGGATTTTCGGTTCAAACTCAGTATAGAATTTAGTATGTACTTGTGTCCATTGTTTAAAATAAATTGCATGTATTCTCAGCCCAAAAATATATATTGCAAAAGCATTTAAAAAGGGAGCAAATGAAACTTACCTTAGCAGCATATAAAGTTGTTCACCAAAATGTGACCGAAACTCGGATTACCAATTAATCGTAGATCTCAACCTAGAGAATATATGTTGGTCAATAAATGTTTATCAAGCTAGGTCTGGTCATAGTGTATCATAATCCTAATGCTCGAGATCGACATACAAAAGTTATCAAAAGTCATTTCAAAAAGTCAATTTTGACAAAAGTTCAACAAAACGAGATGTACCTTATATAAGGATTCATTTACTCGGTTGGTAATATTCAAAAAATCCATTTTATCAATCTCGTAAACAAGTTGTTTAAATCTTAATTGCAGATTCAAAAGCAATTTCAATTAACGTCAATCATAATTCAGTTGATCATATCTTTTAATCCGTTCATCGAAACTATTTGGTGTCTAAATGAAAAGTTATTGATTTTTCGCCAGCTTTCCAAAAACATGTATATCATATACCTTTTACCAGTAATATATGTATTTAATTCGTGATTCATCATAAACTGTTTAACGACGAAATTTAGCATACAAGCTTGTATAAATATATATATACTCGAGCACTAGACATGGATACACTATTAGTATATAAAAGATAAAATATAAATGCTTACGTATCAATATTGTGATTCAATATTTCAGAAAAGTACGTAGACGTAACGGAGATGATAAACACTATGTTTGATTCATAAATATACCCCAGAACATTACCCATAATTTCCTTAGCTCTATCCCGCTTGAAAACCCATTTTGAAAGTAACCCACTCATGGCCTCGTCGTAGTATTTTATGTATAATACATAATTAATAATACTAATAATAATATTAATCTTAATAATATAAATAATAATAATATAAATAATAATAATAATAATAATAATAATAATAATAATAATAATAATAATAATAATAATAATAATAATAATAATAATAATAATAATAATAATAATAATAATAAAATAAATTAAATAAATATTACGGAGTAATAATACTAGAGAAAGAGAGATAGATTCAGCTGAGCCAAAAATCGCGCAATTTATAGAACCTTTTCTGAAAAAGTACCCCATGCGATCGCATGGAATTTGTGCTTCAAGGCCATGCGATCGCATGGCACCCTGGGACAGCTCACAAATTTTTAACTTCTTGTTTGTCGACATAATTTTATATTATATATATAATATATTTAATTTATATAATTAATTATATATTATATTAAATTCACATGCATAGTTGACTTGTAATTTTTTTTCTGATAAGTCGTACGTCATCACTCGACTTATGTCCCGGTTTGGGTTTTTCAAATGTTCTTTCGTACGCTGAGAAAACTTGTATTTTACGTTTTGTGACTCGTACCTTTGTCAAAATATAGCCTTAAATTATCCCTAAACTATACCACTCAAAGTATATCATAAACTTTCGAGTATTTTGATCATTTACTTCTATAAATCATTGCCTCGCTATTTGTTGATATATATATAATAACAAATCGTTTAATGACCAAGTTAATATATATTTTCAACATTCATAAACACGTTTTAAATATATGTCGCAAGTTATTCATACAATTAATATTCCAACTTATCATATATATTCAAATAAATATTTAAACCAATAAGTTTAATGTACGGTATTAAACAATTAAAACTTTGTTACGTTTTCAAGTTATAGTATATATATGTATCTATTTACATATAATGGTTCGCGAATCGGTGAGAACAACCGAAGGGTACTTGAATAGTTCAAAAATTTTGAGATTCGGTTTTACAGACTTTGCTTATCGTGTCGGAAACGTTAAATCATTTAAAGATAAAGTTTAAATTTGGTCAAAAATTTTCGGGTTGTCACACACCACTTTCCATAATTGGATCCATTACCGGTATTGGGCTTGGTGGGCTTACATGTAAATTATCCACTTTTAATGTTGGGCCCAAATTAATTGGTGAGTCCCCCATGTTACCTGTAACTGGAGCAGTCGGCGCCGTATTTGACACATGTGTGTCAGAATTGGTGGACCCCACACTATCGAAACTAGGGTTGTCACCCTTCTCCAAACACGCATAATTATTGTAATCTTTTGGAGAGTTCAACCCTTCACATCCTGATTGTTCATCTTCCACCACTTGAGCATTTGATTTCCGATGTGACTCGCCGGAAAACTGACTGTGATTATCATGATTTCCAACATCATCTTTTGAGACATTAGGACCTTTTTCATTTAAAAAATTCTCGACGTCTTCAGATATGACAAGGGTATCATCTACGAATTCATCCTCTGAGCTTGAACTTTCAGATTGATTCCATTCCGATTTTTTATTATCGAAACTGATTTGTACCACCCTACTGCTATCTTCTTTGATTCTTACATAGAATCTGTCATTTTCATAAGAAAGATTTACCCATCCATCAAATTGGATATTGCTTGCACGAGCATGAATTAAGACACTACCATGGGTAAAGTTTTGGTTACTGGAATCAATGGAACAGTTTTCCATCCCATGTATGTTTCCCCACCATCTTGCCATGAGTTTGAATGCATCCTCGTTCCAGCAAGTCACCGGAACACCATGGACATTAATCCATATCAATCTCCCAGGTGACCTGACCGATTTGTTCAGAATTTCTACTGTATTACTCCATTTATGAATAGCATGCCCGGTATCACCCGTAATATGTTTAGCCATTTCAGACGTATCACATACCACAAGGATACTAAGCCCGCCAAGATATTTCATCGAATAGTTAATCACTCCCTCAGCTATGCATAGATCTTCGATTTGGAGGAGAAGATCCATGTTCTTCAACTCACATATGATTGATCTCCCGAAAAGTTCTTCGTTGAAAGTCGTCACATTAAGCGTACGCTCATCGCTGTATTTCATGTCGTCTGTATTCAACACACCATGTCTCGACCTTTCAGTTTCCTCAACTCTTCTATTTGAAAGTTTTGATCTCAGATCTTCTGGTTTATGCTTGTTTAGCTTGTCTCTTAGATCTTCCTTTGGTTTTGTTTCGTCACGAATCTTCCGGTTCAATATATCTCTTAAATCTGAACGATGCATGCTTGCAACGTCTGAAAATCGTCTCTCATCTCTGTAAGCATTCCCGTATCTATGTTGATTGTCATTGTTGTCCTTCAACCCCACTCTTCCCCCTTCATCATCGCTTGATCTAGCTTTGAAGATTCTGATAGGTAACCCGCTGAATTTGATCTTGTTTAGCTTTTCTAGCAATGCGTCTGCACAACTAACATTTCCAAATCGAACAAACCCGAAACGATCCCCATTTCTCAATCTTTTCGAAGCCAGATAAACATCTCTTAAGTCACCGTAAGGTTTGAACGTCCTCCACATATCTTCAATGTTCCAATTAACCGGGAAGTTGAAAAACATGAAAGATGTCAAATGGATTCCAAAAAGCCTAGTCAGTCGATCTTGAAGTCTCCCGTTGTACCCATTCCGCATCCACTTTGCTCCGCCACTTTCTCTCTCTCTCACTTTCTCTCTCCTCACTCTCTCTCACACACCCATGTTTTGCTTTACTAATATTATTATTTCAAATTCAATAATAGTTGTAACTGATTTTCAAATCAAAAATCGAATTCAAATTGATTTTTTATAATTATTTTGGTTGGATTATGAACTTTTAATCTTTCCTATTTAAACGAAGCAAACCAAATTTTTAATTGGTTTGATTTCGGTTTCGCTTTCGAAATTTGACTACAGTATCAGTTTTACTTTCAAAAATTTCAAACCCAAACAATTAAAATAGAATAAATCGAAAACCGAAAAGATTATCACCCACAAGCAAGTAGCAATAAAGGGATTTCTTGTAAGACGTAAGCATACAAGAACAATGTGGTATTATGCTAACTTGGAATCAGCGACTAAACTAGAAAGTTTTCTCAACCGATAATTAGTCATCAATTATTGGTCTCTGACTAAAAAGATTTTTGAAGTTAATTAAGTAGTTTTTCTTAGTTGATTCTTGTTTGAAAACATAGAGCAAAAGAGGTGTCATATTTGATTGATATTGATTTTTATTTGCCAACTGGAATGATAACAACATTTGACATATTTTTTGTTTGTGTCCAACCTGTTTCCATACCTAAATATCGTTGTTTCATTTTGGAATTTCAATGGTTTTTGTGTCTTTTTCTAGACTAGATAGATTATGACCTTAGTGGACTACTAGGTGTCATTTTAATTGGGATCTTTGGTCAGATGTTGGAACACAATGCGAACAAACTCCTTTTCGGCGTGGACATATAATGGCGACATTTATGGTTCCGTTATAACTTATAATTGTCTCGAACTCTCGATCAGTTTTTTTTGAAGAGTTTAGAAAACGCGGCTTCAATCCTCCTCCATCGGGGCTCTGTCACCGATGACGGTACCAGAATGGTTCGACTTTCTCTTTCAAGACTTGTGCGGACAATGACGTAGACATCAACTACACCGACAATTGGGTTTGACTATGTTTGTTAGTATTTGTCTTCATTGTTAGATTGTTCTCTTTTTGTTTATTTCCAAGTTTGTAGTTTGTAAGCCGTGTTGTTTGTTGATTCTCGGCAAAGCTCGAGTTTAACTAGCTATATTTCGGATTGTGCAAAGCTCGAGTTTAATTAGCTGTATTTCGGATTGTGCTGATAGGTTTAGTTTACTGCTGTCAAGTCGTGTCCGCGTTTGCTTTTTGTTTCTTGTTGTTCTTTTTCTTTTTTCAAGAAAAAAATTTGTTATATAGTATTCGTTTTTTCGCCAAAACAAAAGTAATCATGATTTTTTTACTTTTTTTTGGTAAATAACAAAGACCTAATAACTAGTATGAATACTTCTTCAAAGAAATGAAGCCTCAAAATACAATTGAAATACTCGAAAAACATCCGAGCAAGGAGCAAAGTAACAACCAAGCTCAAAAACCTAGAAATCTAGAAACGAGCTCACAACTACAAACGGGAAAAACATACGATCGAACAACCAACCAAGGAGCAAAGTAACAACCAAGCTAAAAAACAATTCAATGAGTGCACCAAACCTAGATACTAGACGCGAAGAAATCCATCAACCGTCAGGAAGACAAACTGAACCAAAGGCTAACCATCAAACAAAAGGCGAGATCAAATATCATTCGCAAATTCAGCGAACTGTTTCATCTTATCTCTGCTCCTTGAGCTATTCTTTGGTTTCTTGGCTTCTTTGACTTGGACGAATCCATAGGTCTTTTGCCAATACTTCTATCCAACTTCTTTGCAATGTTATCAAAATTCGCCAATTCATTTACAACATTACAAGAATCTAAAGCACTAAAAACGCCGGATTCAACACTTACAAAACCGAGGTCCGAGGATGATCCCTTGCAAGAATCCCTAATTAAATCACTTGTTTCAACATTCACTTCAACCAAGTCTTGGTCCTAAACAAACCCAACACTAGCTACGGAACCAACTAGCACATCTTTATAAAGATTACGTGAAACCGGAGAAACATAACCTTCCAAACAAGGCTGTCTCCGCATTTATAAGTGATTTTGATGCGTCTAACTTAAGTGCCAGACATCTAAAAGATTTGATCAGCCTATAAATAAAAACTCTAGTGCTGCACTACTTCGTCCTAGAACCTTAATTAAGCTCGACTAAATTAACCACCCCTCGAAAAGATTTGATTTTCCAATAAATAAAAATTCTAGTGCTACTTCGTCCTAGAACATCACATAAAGTTGTTACTGTTTTTTTTTTTTTTTTTTTTTTTTTTCTTTTTTCTGCTTTCAGTTTCTGGGAAAAGATTCATCTAGTACTGATCCATAAAACCAAGTTTATATAAAAGTTAAATCTTTGGTCAAAATTCATGTAGTTATAGGTAGGTAGGTAAGTTGAGAGATATATAATCAACAAAATCAGCAATGACAAGGATTATATAGAAGTTATTACTATCTACAACAGATGAAAGCGGTTAAATAACTACCAAAATTCACCATCCTCAGCTTCTTTCTGATCATCATAGTCGCCACGTCTATGATCTCTCTTGTATCTTTTGTGTCTGTTATCATATTCCACCGACATAGATGACTGTTGCTCCAACTACATCAAAAAAAAAAAAAAAAAATAGCATCATTACTTTTTAACAAACTGATACAGCACAAAATACATATATTACTGGTATACAACAAGGGTTAAAAAACAACACATGATTAGAAGTTAAAATTCGACCCATTTGGATCAATTAGAAGTCAAGAATTCGACCCATTTGGATCATAGAATTAGAAATAGCATAATGGCTCATATTGCTACCTCTAATTACCATTACCATTACCATTACCATATTACCATAAAAGATGAAAAGAAAATAACCTGTTTTGTCTTTTTGTGTTCAGCGCTATGTCTATGAGAATCTCGGGCCTCATCCAAACTCGTATCATCCAAATGACGCTTTCGATGCTTCTTTTCCTTATCTTTCTTACTTTTATCTTTACCCCTTCTTGATTTTTCACTTCTCCTATTTCTATCTCTATCTTTTGCCTGAACAAATATCTTATGTGATTCACAATTTATATTTACATGATATTAATAGAGTTAACTTATATCCAATATAGATATAGACTAACTATTTTGGTGTGCTAAAACGTGGAAAAGGTGGCGAGATAATCTATCAAATTGTACTTTTCTTACCCTATCCTCCCTGTGCTTCCGCTCTTCTCTTGCTTTCTTTAATTCAGTTATGTATGTGTCAAAAATCTCCTTAAAGAAGCTTTCTTCAATAGTAAACCTTCATAATAATAACAACCAATAAAGATAAAAACAGATTATAACAAAATATCCAGAAATGTAATCTTGATGTGTAGAATCAAAAGTATCGGAACATCAAAAAAGGTACCAGCTTTGTACTCTTTCTTCAAAAATGGGCTTAAAATCCTCCCACCGTGAAGATGAAGTAATATCCTGCAACAACAGGATGCTTACTTGAATTAAAAAAAAAAAAAAAAAAAAAAAAAAAAAGTGTATTCCAGCATCAAAGGACCATAAACAAGGTTTTTATAACCCTTGTAACACAATTGGATCAAATCATTATTTTGAGAAAATGTCAAAGTCAAAGAAAAATATAGGGAAAAGTAAAGGTATAAAGACAAGAGCCATATGCCCATATGTCCATTCTGGGGGGGAAAAAAACAATAAATAAAAAAAAAATAAAAAAATAAAAATAAAAAACCTTATGTTTTTATATTAGATTATTATGTAAACTTAATATTGATGAGTCAAACCTTAGAAGTAGTCAAAGCCGTGTAGAAGTCGTCTCCAATATGTTTACGCCTTTTGGCTTCCTTCTCATCCCTCTCTCGAACTTTCTCTAGTAACTCGTCAAATACAATCTGTAACAAAATAGTACGTGTTTCAGATTTCACATATCGAGAGTCAGACAACACTTGAAACAAATTGTGCCATTGTTTATAAACAGAAATGAAATGATGTTTAAATTTAATTTAATTATATTGGGAAAATTTTAAATAGCATACCTTTAAGTTAATATCTGAAACCGCAGGTGAACTAATATCTTCAGCAATTGCATTCTTAAAGTCTTCAACAGTCCATGTAGATAATATCGAAACCTTTTTCATCTTCACCGCTTCTTTTATTTGATCCCGGTCCTCAACAAACTATCATGTACAACAAAACCCATAATAACAAGTATCAGCGAATTGTTCAAAAGTTTTACGTGCACAAAACAAGCTAATGATACATTTTCTACGTTGAACTGACCTGTTTCTCTAGCTCCTCGATTACATCTTCGAACAGTTCTTTTGGGATGGCACCAGACGTGTTCGATGATACGGCTAAATACGCAGGTAAATCTTTCACCTGAAGACCAAAAGAAAAAAAACAATCGTGTTAAGTGGTTCTATTTCGAAATCCGGGTAAATAAATATATAAATATAAATAAATAAATATATAAATAAATAAATAAAAACACCCACCTTAGTGCCATAATCACGCCACTGGCTTTTGGAAGTAAGCATACCAGAAGCAACGTGTTCGTCCATCAACTTGCGAAACTCGTCACGGTTTTTGCGTTCGGTTTTTCTTATCTCTTCCTGTATAGATTAAGTACATAAAAAACGGAATAATTGAGGACCATCACTGTTGTAAAAGTCGGCCGACGTGTCAATTTGGGGACTAGACTGTCTCGACTCAGCCAAAAATGCCTTAAATAACGGACAACGCTAAAAACTCGGTCAAAGTCAGGCTGAGTCGGTGTAAGTCAGTCTAAGTCAGTCAAAGTCGGTCAAAGTCAAAGTTAAGTAAAAAGCAATATAATTTTTAAAATCAGATTTTGCGACCTATATCTATAAGTATTTATGTTTTATGTTTGATATATTTTTATGTGTAATATAAATGTTTAATTTAATTAACCCTTGTATACTACAAGTCATGATAGAATGTGTAGTTTTAGTTTCATGATAGAATGTGTAGTTTTAGTTGTTTTAGAATGTAGTTTTGCATTTGCATTCACACTATACCCGGTCCCTCAACTTCCACTTACTTTACACAACGACCCTTCGATTTTACACTTTTTCGTGGGTAAAAAGCGTAATTATATAATTTTATTAAAATAAAAGAAACTAACTCCACCCGAATTTTTAACGGGCCCTATCTCCTCGCTCGGTGCGAGTTAAATTTTTCCGAGACCACCGTTCAACTCGAAAAGGTCTCACGAACCCAACGGGACTAACTATACGCGAAACGGAGACTTTTAAAAAAACGCTTAACACAACGACAGCCTGTATCTTTCTGTTCGTCGCAAGCTAAATTTTTCCGACACCACCGTTACACTCGAAAAAAATTTATGAACAAAACGAAACTAACTACGTTCGAAACGGACACTTTTTAAAAAACGTTTAAGATAACGAGATCTAAAACGGCGCTTAAGACATGGGCCGTTTTCCCCTCTGTAAATACACAACGCTACGTTAAATATGAATACACAAGCCGAAAGCCCCCGCTGCATCGCGCGGGCCGGTCCCGGACTAGTTATTACTAAAAGTCAACGTTGGTCAACGCCCAACTCATTCCCAACTCGTCCCTGACTCGACCGACTCGTTCCTCCAAGGTCCGGAACGACTCGTCCCCGACTCTTGAATTTTACAACCTTGAGGACCATTAACTTAATTTGTATATTTGACATACCATCCGTAGTTTCCTTTGTTCTTCTTCCTCTTTCTCTAAATCACGTATATATTCCTATGACATAAAGCTTCTTTATTAATCAACATTAATTACATAATTTCCATTCGGAAAACTAAAAGATTAATTTAATCACAAGTACTTGGAAAATTTCTAAGCGGTCGATTTTTTCAAGGCGCGTGCAACTTTCATCGGCTTCTAAACGATCTTGCACTTTCCGCCACTGACTGCTTGCCTGAATATAATTGTGACATAATTGGTAAAACGATTAAAACATTAATACAAAACTATTTTCTTAAAATACGATGGAGCGGGTACCGTAAGGAAGTCACAAGATCTCAAAAATTCAATGTAATCTTTTTTGTTTTTCTTGTACTCCTCTAAAGCCTTCGAACGTTCCTGACGATAAATCCGCCAAATTAACGGCAAGGACACAGTAACGTTGAATAAAAAACCTTAAAAGACCAGTAAAATTACAATATTAAATTGACTGACCTTTTTCTCAAGTTCTGAAACATGATCGTTGAATATGTCCTCGCGGTCTTTCGATCGCTCAATAGCTTTAAAGCGGTCATCATCTTCAATTAGTGCAATTGCTTTGCTACACAAGTCCAATTGAAAGTGACGAAGAACACCATTTAAATATACTTTTTATTATTTATTAAGTACATGGAGATAACTAAATTAATTAAAAAAGTTTTCAGATTTATAAACAAACCTCCACTTAGTTGAGGATGTGATCTCTTTTGAATCCTCGAGCATTTTCTTAAACTCTTCACGTGCCCTTTTCTGTTTATTTCGTCTTTCTTCAGCTTCCTGTTTTTTCTTTTGACCTACAAACTAAAACATCGAATCGAATTGCAGAGGTATTAGACATTTTGTACCAAGTACAAGTGTACAACTAGCAAACATTCAGGTAACGGTTACCTCGATAAAGGCTTGTTTCCGTTCCCCTAGTGGTCTGAGATTACCATATCTCGGGTCATTAACGATTATTCTCATAGTCTAGTAAAAAAAAAAAAACGACAGATGTCAATATCTGAATGGTTAATCTGCGGATTCGAAAACAGTCTGCAAATACCTGATCCCATGTCCAGTCAGAGGCGACATTTGCACTTTCCAGAAGAGCCATGAATTCAGTTTTAGCATCCTAAAATATCAAATTAAACATATAAATAACACGTATGAGTTATATGTAAAAGAATATGGCTATAAGAATAAGCAAGTGCCTGTTTGTTTTCAGTTTCCTGATCAACTGCTGTTTCTTCTATAGCAATGACTTCAGCACCATCGTCTGTTACAATGCCAGTATTGGATTTCTACAAATCACAGATTGGATTAAAGATTGCAATTTCAAAGAAAAATCTCAACATGGAACAATTCAAGATGCTTGGTTTCGATATTGGGTCAAATACATAAAGTGGCTGCACACTAAATGGGTCAAATTAGTCGAATGGGTTAAACTAGTTGACACGCATTCATGTGATTACGATGTCCTAATCAGTGTTATTTGAAGAAAATGATATAATTACTTCTAAAAAGTCAACGGGGGTTATCCTAATCCTACTTGAACTGTTTTCATGCCCACAAAATTCACCCATTGTGACCCATTTACCCAACCCACCTGTTTTGCCACCTCTATACCAGACCAAATACTCTTAATTTAAATCCTTTAGAAAGTAACCAAGAAATCGACTTACCTCGATGGTACCAGCAGCAAATATAGCATCTTTTGCTGACACATCCTCAGTGTTACTCCTACATTTTACAAAATTTAGTTACTGTTTAACGTGCAGGGTAAAATACAGTCACAAAAAAGTGAACCATGAAAGAATGTTATACAGTGGTAGTTCAGCAGAATTGGGCAGTGTTGCAGGTATTGCTATTTCTTCAGCAGCAGTTATTGTTTCTTCAGCTGCAATAGAATGGGCCACTGAAACTGGGCTAGACACAGGCTCATGGGCCCGCGAAGATGAATTATCTACACCAGGAGTTACTGATAGAACCGAGGCCTCGTTAACAGAATCTTTAGTTGACTTCTGTTCTTCAGTTTTCATTTGTTCACGAGCCAGCTATACACGTTCATACATCGAATCAGTGAATAGTCAAAATAAATTTGGATGTAGTGAATTGTTGAATATAAAAAAGACCTTGAGTTCATCAGGTATCCTCCATTTTGATTGTTTAGTAACCCTGTTATAGTAGTACCTACCAAAATAAAATTCGGTAAGCGCGGGATTTATAAAGGTTAAATAAAAAAAAACCAAAAAAACCTCCAAAATTACACACTTTCTTCCATTAGGAGCAGGGTATTCCTTCCAGTTTGTAGATGCGTCAGCCCTCTGTTCGTATTGGACATTATATAGAAAGTTAAACATGTAATAATTTCATACGAGATCCAACAAAACTGACCATCAATAATCAAAAAGTACAATAGATATAAAGTACTTATATAAAACTTCATTTAACCAAACCTCAATCGGGCTCATTAATTCAAGAGGCTTCTCCCAGCTAGACAGCTTCGTCTTTTTGTTGTGATAATATCTGAAACAACAAAAGTTATTTAGACATAGTAAAACCGTAACTTTATATTCAAATCAAGAAGGCTATAAGATAAGTATTTGTCATGTACAAAAACACTAAACATTAATAGCTCATATAAAAAAAATGTGCCTTTTTCCTTTGTGAGAAGTGTGTTCAATCCAATCAGATGGAGGCTTTTCGACAGCTTTGGTAACATCATCTGTTACCTAATATATAAACATCGCATGAGTGACGTCAAACATACCATATGCATTATGCATAAGATAGTAACTTATTAAAGAACTGCATGATACCTGTTCATTAGGCTGCACCACATGTGTAACCATGGGTCCACCTAAAGTAAAACTAGGCAAATTAATCAATGATGTTGTTTGGTACTGGCTACTCGCTTCGGCATTTAAATGTACTTGTGCGGTTGCAGGTGTGGATACCTGCAAAAGAAAATAAATAAACAAGGAATAAAATAAATAAACAAATTCAACCGCACAATTGAATTAGAAAAAGTACAGTTTACATGTGGTAATCTTACACTGTATGTGATAGGAAGGGCGACCCGTGGGCCAGTCTGACCAGTCACGTAACCGTTAGCTGTTGGAACCGCGTGTTGGGCCTGTGGTGATACAGACACTATTGGCCTGCTTGATTGACCGTCAAGCACTGAAAAAGCTTGTTGGCCAGGTGTCGGTGGAGGAGGTGTTGGTACTACAGGTATATGATGAAGATGTTGCGTTGGCTGAGACACCATATTTGGCCTTCCGACAGGTATAAACTGTGGAGATACGATAGGCATATATGGTGGCGGTGGTCGGGGTGGACCCGCTGCGCGGAACTACATTAATTTAGATTATTTGATCAACTGCTTCTGACTCAATATAATTATAATGAAATGATTAATTAAATTAAATATGAGAAGAAAAAAACTTACTTGCATTGGCACTGACGGATACGCGTTTAGAGGTGGTCCCATGGGAGTAACAGGAGGACGAGGCGGCTGTTGTATTGAGATACAACGAGTGAAAAATTAATAAACGATAAGCAAGATATAACATGAGAAAAATATATAAACTGTATTAACTATAAACTACCTGTATGCCAGGATACTGAGAATTATTGGCCATCCAAGCAAATAGAGGATCTCTGATATGTGATGTAACAGAATGTCACTGGTAGTAACAAAATTATAGCAATATATAATTATATATTATAGAACAATAAATAGAAATATAAAACATTAGATGTTATATTGAAAAAAAAAATAAAAAAATACTAAGATAGTTATATAGGCAAGCATGTGGCAGATTAAAAATACATACGGAGTATTATCTATTGTAATGCCGGTGTTGTTTCTGTATAAGAGCACTTTCTTAAATAGACACTTTCTTATATACATAAACACATTGATCTCGAATAAATCTGTATTTTAGGAAAAAGCCACTTTTTTAGAAGGACGTTGATCTCGGATAAAGCTGTATTTAACAAAAAATGACAAATTTAGTGCGACCTAGTATGGAAAGAGGCGCCAAAATCGTTTCATATCAGAATAATGAGCATATGGTGTTTCTTTTAACAGCTATTTCGACATCGAATGCTCTCATTGGTCACCCACACACGCGTTAGGAAGAAACTCTTCACACGCCATCGCCGCATTGGGTACCCGGTGTGCTTTGGATTAAACCGAGTGGCTTAGGGCATACACCTTTATTCACCACAACGGAATCTTTGAGAAAACCTCCCCCTGGATTCGAACCTGCGCCAACTAGGACTCGGATCCAACCTAGAGCTTATACCACTCAGGCAATGCCTCGGTAGCATATGGTGTTAGCTATCAGACCATAACTAACCGAGCGTCAGAAATGGAGCGTCAGCCTTGGTGGCATTTTGACTTTTTGACGAAAACTGTTATTTATTTATTTTTTTCCCACCCAATTTCCAATCATCACCCTACAAATATTTGACAGAAAAACTTGACCTATTGGGTTAACGAAGGTCAAATACAGTCACAATCAAAAACCCACTTTTTCACCAATACACAATCTGCTCACAGGCAGGGTTAGAAATGGTCTTAACCGATTCCTATCCAAACCACCTACGATAACCACAAGTCCGCAACATTCTAAGACAACATAGCCAAAAAACTAATGTTTATCTATATCATTCATTTTAGGTATTGTTGTTAAGAATAATTAGCAGTTAGAAATAATGCTTCAACGCCAAGTATTAAAACATCTTCAATTTGTGTATACAGCAATTAAAGTTTAAGGAACCATACAATCTTCAAAACCCTAACAAAATTCCTTTTCATCATTATCAGAAAAAATTTCATTTTCCAACAAATCAAATTTGTAAAATTTGTAATTATATATAGATAGATACAAATATACACAAGGTGTAATTACAGCTGAAAATACATCACATACACTTCCCTACCAATTTCAATGCAGAAGATTTTAAATTACAAAAAAAATGAAATATTTCCCCCAATAATTCCTGATCAACAACGATTGTATAAATTTTAAACAGATAGAGTATAATTCAGGAAAATAAAATTAATATGAAATTAGTTGCAAACAACATTAATCAATACATGGATGATTGAAATATTAATGATCTTGATTTTAGAGAAGATATATAAACGTTAAATCAATGAATGTGTTTGATTGAACCTGATAACTAGGGTTTTAGATATAAAGAAACCGATCGAACC